>NW_019457175.1:0-619 GCF_002814215.2 Seriola lalandi dorsalis | reverse complement strand
GTTACCTTATTTTATTTTAACAAATTATTTAAAACTTAATAATGTACTACTGACCATATTATGACCATTGGGGCCTGTTAAACCAGTTTGTTTTCAGTGCTTCAATCTACATGTCCTGATTTATCTGAGAAAACAGTACTGTACTGTACTGTACTGTACCAAAGGCAATAATGACGGTATTGTACTTACAGAAACAGAGGAAGAGCGTGTCGACACACATGGCATAGACGCTGAAGAAACCATGTGCGATCAGGTAGGCACCTATCACCACAGTCTGAAGTGAGAAACATAGAAGTTAGACAAACTCAGAGTCCACTCACAGATGACAAAAAACCTGAGACATAATCAATGTGACTCAAACAGTAAGTGTTGTTTTTATGAATGTGTCTTAAAAATGTTCTGTATAAATTGTATATATTTTATGTCTTTCCTTGTATTTCCATCTGCTTGTTGGTATATAATTTATATTCCTGTGGATTACTGGACAAAAGTAGATGTTGTGCAGATTGAGGGCGTGTCTCTATATACCAGGTACCTAAAGGCTCGGATTGATATTTGATAATATTGAATATTACAATATTTTCCTCCACATGTGATATTTTTCATAATATCAAAAATA
>NW_019457174.1:0-511 GCF_002814215.2 Seriola lalandi dorsalis | reverse complement strand
TTGTTTTCAGCCTCAGTAGGCAGCTATTTTCAGCAAAAACCCTCTAAAAACCCACTGAACACTACCTGCTCTAGACCAAGACAAAAAATAGCAACTGTAAGTACTGTAGCATTTACCTGCTAATGAGACAGATATTTCCTCCTAGAGTCAAAAGGAGAGTGAATTTTGGATTTTCAGCAGGTCTGGAAACAAAGCCCATATGAGTAATAATGTTGCACTGTATCTACTGGATGTGTAAATAAGCAACTGCTTAACAAGTTTGCCACATAGTAGGCGACGTTTTACAACAGTACTATAGCAGAGAGTACAAGAGGGGATGCAGCTGAGACTGAGGTGAATAGGCCAGTCAAGGAGAGAAATATGGAGCAGAAAACTAGAGTAAAATGGCCGAGGGCAAATAGCAAGAAAGAATGGGAGTCAGTCAATAGAGATTTGTCAGCAATTCTAAGTAGACTAAGAGGAAATGCAAGCGATAGACTAGAGAAGATGGGGGATATAATTTACTCCTATG
>NW_019457173.1:0-653 GCF_002814215.2 Seriola lalandi dorsalis | reverse complement strand
TCTCTTCCTGATCAGCACCGTCCGTGCTCTCAGGGCGAGGACCTCCATCATTAACAGGATTAACTTGTGAACGTTGAAGCACTTCAAAAGTTTTAAGCCGATACTCTGAGGGTGTTGAAGTCAGATGAGGAAACCATGAACAGGAGCCGGGGTCATGTGTTCGGGCCCTCAAGGTGTTCATGGGCAGTGTTCAGTACGCAAAGTGTGATATCATCAACACCTCTCGTGGGATACACAAACTAAAGAGGGTCCATGCAGATGTGGCGTTGGTGATGTGGCTCCATCCTCTCAGAGGTCTTCATGATGAGAGAGGTCTGAGGACTGAGGTCTGAGGACTGAGGTCTGGTCCTTCAGGACCTGGGGGCTGCTCTTCTGAGGGAGGGGATGATTGTGTTTCCTGCAGCAGTATCTATCTGCTGATGGCGTCTGCCGTTTGTGATTGATGATCTTTGTCGAACCTTGTGTAGAAGGAGTTTAGATCAGTGGTTCGTCCGGGGGCCCCCAGGGGTCCTTGAGGGGGTTCCTGAGCAAAAAGGGGAATAATTTATTTTCACTATATTTCCATCCATAAATAACACAATGACAGAATGTGTGATTATTCAGGTCAAACACTTTATGTAATAAAACATTTTAAAAGCATTTTCACCTGCCAC
>NW_019457172.1:0-542 GCF_002814215.2 Seriola lalandi dorsalis | reverse complement strand
GTGTAGCAGTTGTAAAAGTTCCTCTTCATGTGCATTTATTCTGCATTTCCCACAAAAAAGCACTTTTGTATTAATTTGTAAGGATTACTGTAGCAAACCTTATGTTTCTAATTCAACTTTAAACCAGACTTTACTTTGTGATGCTAAAATCTAACAAACGAGTCCTGACAGAAAAAAATAAAGCAGATGTAAAAAGTGGGACTTGTACGGTGGCTACATGTCTGTGGTTGCGTTAAGTAAAAGATTGGCAAACTAAAAACAAAAAAAAATTAAAGCAACATTTTCAGTGTCAGTCTCTCAAAGGGTCCTCTCAACCCCACCATCGTCGATGTCATCTTAAGGTCATTAAATCTTCTGTATTGTCTTTATCAATAAGCAGTGAGGGAGGAATAATGCACATGGGTAGAGCCACAAACTCTGCATACAAGAGTGTGGGAGTATTAATATGGTAAAAGTAAAAAACAAGTTGAGGACAAAAATGGAAGTGAAGGTGTGAGTTTCTTGGTGTCCTGTAGAGGGCGACACAGTCCAACTAACGGCCT
>NW_019457171.1:0-622 GCF_002814215.2 Seriola lalandi dorsalis | reverse complement strand
TCTAGTATATACAGGTGTGTGTATGTGTGTCTGTAGGTGTATGTGTGTGTGTCTGTGGGGACACAGACAAAGGCAAGATGGCCGATTCAAAGTGGTGACCTGAACAAACATGACAAAGGAGTCTACACAATAGGGCTGGGACGATTATCCGACGTAATCGACGTTGTCGATTATAAAAATTATTCGACGTGGAATTTTAGTGTCGACGCGTCGTGTAAAACCACACAGGGTAAATGTTCATATAACAAAACCGTAACTTTCTAACCATCATCTTTGGTTTACCCGGATACAAGCGCAGTGCAAGGCCTGGGACAACGCGGTGACGTAATTGAAGTCATTGACTACATGAATGATTTGCGTCTGTGTAAAAAAAAAAAGATTTGCGTCTGTGTAATCTATTTGAACAACATGGCGGCGTCTACCAGCAGTATGACGGAGTGTGTGGAGCAACACGCAGCAAAAAAGGCTTGCACACGGTGCTCCAAAGTTTTGGAATACTTTAATCTTCGCAACAACAGTGCGGTAGTCTGCAGACTCTGCAAAGTGCATCTGGCATATCACTCTAGCACGAGAGTCATGCACGAGCACATAAAGAGGAAGCACCCTGGTGCAGTGTGTGTGT
>NW_019457170.1:0-659 GCF_002814215.2 Seriola lalandi dorsalis | reverse complement strand
TAATTTGTGTCAGTTAAGGGTCATTGATGTGAACGGTTTGAGAACCCCTGGTTTAAGGATTTTAACCCTTACTTTCTCACAAGCTGCTGTTACTGTCGTTCTGCTCTCTCTATGTCAGGTTCTGGGCGACTCGTATTGACCCTATATGAACTGCATTACCCAGAGGGCACTACGTGACTCACGGGTTCACCTCTCGACAAATCAAGTTACTCCTAGCAGAGATCGTCTGTGCTTATTCAAAGTTCTCACAGCAGTACACACATACATAATGTACAGTATCAAATTAATACTTTTGCAAATGGTTCCTTTGAGAAAATAAATATATACTGTGACGATATTTCTCTCTGTGGAAAGTTAGGATTTAATAATGTTTTGCTTATATCGGCCGATGCACAGGTGAGTACTGGCAATTTTTTTCCTGCTTCAAGCACTGCCTGTAGTAACTGAATGTTGTGGCCACTCGGAGGCAGTGGAAATAAGTTGTGATAGCAATGTTTGACATATTGAACTTGTGCCTGTTTCCACCTCCAGCTGTTACAGATCGACATGATGATTATGTGTAGTGGTGTCAGTGTCACCTGATGAATCTCCACCAGCTCCTGAGGGAAACATCTGGCTCTGAAACTGACAGTGTACAGCTGCAGATTCAGCTGATAATT
>NW_019457169.1:0-592 GCF_002814215.2 Seriola lalandi dorsalis | reverse complement strand
ATTTCCCTTACAGATATTTCACGTTAAAAATTCCCCTGCATTGCAGTCGTCCCCCAAAGAGAGATTTTTGTTTTTCCTAAGGAGATGTGGGGTCAGATGAACTGAAGTCATTCTCTATCAAAAAACAATTATATTACCCCACATATTCACATGACCTAAATAAAGTCAGGTATGTCATGCACTGAAACCACAAGATCAGGACTCGAAAGTGCAACTGAAAGACACAGGTGAGGTTTACTGGCAGGAAGTAAAGCTTAAAACGAAAGGAGAGTTAGCAATATCAAAATAAAACAGGAAGTGTATAAAAAAAGACTTAATCAAACATGAGAGCATGCAGAGCCGGACACGACCATAGACTGTAAATAAAAATGACGTCATCCTCAGGTTTCTGAAGAAGCTTGGCAGCACCTGACTCCGTCTAGCTAATCCAAAAATGGGCATAGAGGTAGGGTGTGTTTGGAGCCGAGACTTCTGTCCATGCTGGTTTTATAACTGTGGCAAGCATACGCTTAGCATAGTTAGCACAGCTTGGCATCAGGGTGCCTTGCTCGAAGGCTAATCCAAAGCTAATTCAATTGCTGGCTAATTAGTT
>NW_019457168.1:0-544 GCF_002814215.2 Seriola lalandi dorsalis | reverse complement strand
ACGGCAGAAACGCCACATGAGGGAACATCTGGAGGAAGGTGTTCATCCTCCAGTAGAGTTGACAGATGTTACTGGAGGTAATCAAGCTGTTCCGGCAGCTCATGGCAACACCTCACTAAGACACTTGTTTTTTTGTTTGTTTTTTCCCATTAATTTGTCATTTGTATCATGTGTTTGCAGAATGTGTAAATGTTCATTAACACGTCACATTACTGCAACTTTAAAGCTGATTATTTCATCGTGGACACGTTGACATGGCGATCAGTGATTGGCCAATAATTTTTTGATCTACACGTCCAACTGTTACAGAGCAACATGAGCTGTGGTTGATACATTTGTTACAATAAGAACAGTAACTATAGAGGTCACTCGAAGTCCAGTGTCGGCCATGTTGCTGATTCACATGGTTCTTTTGTTTACATGCAGTCGAGGCGGGTCGGTCTAAGCAGCATGTTTCTGTGGATACACAGTGTGTGTGTGTGTGTGTGTGTGTGTGTGTTGAGCATGAACTGGTGTTAGTCGGGTCTGGGTTTGGGAACCAGCC
>NW_019457167.1:0-598 GCF_002814215.2 Seriola lalandi dorsalis | reverse complement strand
GTTAACTGGCAAATAAGGAAATCATACTTACAAATGATAATACAGCCTATGTATACACATACTCATGCATATACACATACATATACATATATACACCCATAACTATATATATATAAACACAAACACACACATATATACATATATATTTATACCAATATATACATAGAACCCCTAGATCAGGCGAGTAGGAATCTACCCAGTATCAGTTAGGTCCTCTCTTCCCTATAATACATATACCATGGACTGATCAATGAGAATGTTCTGCTGTTCTCTAAACAGTTCCTGCAGTGGAATAAACAGCTAAAATGTGTGTGGTGATCTCCAGGTGCAGAGACAGGGCTGCTGTTCACCAGGAGGAGGAGGAGGAGCAGGAGGAGGTAACTGGCTCCCTGCTGAGAGAAGGAGGAGATGTAACCTCAAGCCCAGAAGAGGAGGAGGAGGAGGAGGAGACCTGTCCTGCTGACCTGTCTGTCCCTCCTGTCTCCCCACGCCTTCAGAGCACCCTGCACTGCATCAACCTGAGCATCCAGCAGGTAGACGCACCATCCAGGGTCAGATACAGCATGTCTGTCTGTCTGTCTGTCTGTCTGTCTGTCTG
>NW_019457166.1:0-602 GCF_002814215.2 Seriola lalandi dorsalis | reverse complement strand
ACATCACAGAGGCTACGTCCATCTTTATTTACACTTGGCTATTGTGGCCAAATTAACCTGACTGGGGCAAAAGTTAAAAATAATAGTATAACAGACGTGACCATAAACAATCATCAGGTCTGAAAGATACCTTTACCAAACCAGAAATACTGGAGCATTGTAAGATGCAAATGTTGAATACCCAGAAAACAGCTGACGTTACTTCTAAAGCCAGGGTCCATGTCATTAACTACATTGTTGTTTGATGTAACAGGTGATGTTATAGCTGTCAGGTGTGCTCCTGCTTCTTCATCAGAGCTCAGAGTGACGTTTACTGACTCTGTATTCTGTTTCGGGAAGTTTACGCTTGTTGTTTAAGATCATGTTACATGATGTCACAAACCCGAAATGATGGAAACCTGGAATGGAAATCTTTAAATATGTGCTGAAAAAAAACTTACAGCTCTTAAATAAATGTAGTGGAATAAAACATGTAATATTTCGAGAGGCGTTCGTTAACTCTGTCAACACAGCTGTTTAAAGTGGCTCTGGTACTAAAGCAGATTAGAAAGAGACACTTGACCCCTCAAATCTTAAAGCGGAGCAGACTGATGGAGGTTTTC
>NW_019457165.1:0-586 GCF_002814215.2 Seriola lalandi dorsalis | reverse complement strand
TTTCTCCAGAGTCAGAGAAAATATGAACCATCTGTGTGAAGTCTTTGTTATGGCTAAAAGGTGTTTTCAGAGGTCACTGTGACCTTTGACCTTTGATGACCAAAGTCTAATCAGTTTGTCCTGAACTCGTTAAACTGTGAGCGGGTCAGGTGCTGGTTGGGCTCCCTGGGGACGGCAGGTGGAGACATAAAGAAGGACAGCTCGTGGTAACTCTTCTTCTGCTTGTATTTGGGTCTTTGTTTTAAACAGCATCCATTAGTCCTGTTTCCCCTTTCTCACACACATGAATAACGTTGTTTAACCACCAACACC
Organism: Seriola lalandi dorsalis; assembly: GCF_002814215.2. NCBI lineage: Eukaryota > Metazoa > Chordata > Actinopteri > Carangiformes > Carangidae > Seriola > Seriola lalandi. The sequence goes on along the minus strand of NW_019457165.1, from coordinate 274 downwards.
TGCTTTTATGTTGCTCCCCCTCACACCTGAGACGAGCCTCAGCTGCCTGTGAGGTGCGGCGTCGTGAGGCCGACGTCGAGCTGCGGCGAGGCTCACCCTGAGATGTTATTGGTGGACACGCTCTTGGACAGGGAGAGGCCGGAGCGGCTGCGGCGGGATCCCAGCAGCGACTGTCGGAAGCTGTCGGAGGGGTAGATGGCCGAAGTCGGACGTTCGCGCATTCCTGCAGCTGCAGGCAGAGTGACGAGGAGGAGACATGGAGGAGGAGGAAGAG
>NW_019457164.1:0-634 GCF_002814215.2 Seriola lalandi dorsalis | reverse complement strand
ACGTTCCAATTATCAGGTATCGCCCTGCTCAGCCTGCCTGGCAAAGCTGTCCAACCTCAGATCCAGGAGACTTGGAGCAGCCTCGCGTCCTCGTTGAGTCTTGTGAAGGGGTACTACAGGAGTATGAGGTATCAGAGCACCTGTGTCCATGTTTTCAGCCAGAAGTGAAAGCAGTTGTCACTGGGTATTGGATCCTCCGGCTTCTTTATGTGGTTCTGTTGGCTTCACCAGACCTCGACAATGGTGAAGAGCGAGCTGAGGCAGAAGGTGAAGCTTCCCATTTACCAGTCGGTCTTCACACCAAACCTCACCTGTAGTCACGGGGTAGTGACTGAAAGAATGAGAACACAAACACAAGCAGCTGAAATGAGTTTCCTCTGCAGGGTGATGAGCTCAGAGATCCAGAGAGAGCACAGGATCACTGCTGGGCGTCTTCCTGCCGAGGTTTTCCTGAGCACGTCTGACTAAAACGTTGGTGGGGAGATGGATAAGCAGCAGAAAATAAATATTATTAATGTTTGATTTTGTTGTGATATCAATCAGCACACCCAGAACTAGTTACTGATGTTGTTATAGCATCCAATACTGTCTCCCAATCCCAAAATGGCTGCCACAGACAGTGTCATCTATCTCA
>NW_019457163.1:0-613 GCF_002814215.2 Seriola lalandi dorsalis | reverse complement strand
AGGGAAGCAAGGATTGGGATGATGTGATGTCGTCTGTTAAACCCAGTAAGAAGCTGAGCTGCTGGATTCTGAACTAGTTGGAGGAGGGAGAGTGACTTTTGATTCATGCCAGAGAGGAGAGAGTTACAGCGTCGTCCGGTTTTTAGAAAAAGGATGTTTGAATGACTTTAGCAGATCAGGTTGTGAGCTGATAGGTTTGATTTTGGAGATGGATCTTATGTCAAGGAAACAGGGTCGGACAAGTGATAGCTCTTCACTTGTCTGCGGCCGACAGTCTGAGGGAAACAGCTGGGCACCAGTGCCAACCATGTTCTGGTCGTCATGTTCTGTGATATGTAATATACAGTTTGTCAGGGTCACTGTATGTTACTGTTTCTCTCCTTGTTCCTGATACTCTTGTCCTGCTGTCCTGCTGTGGACACTTCTGATATGCTTATAGAGAATAAACCAACAGGTCCGTTATAGGTGGAGCTCCCACCAGATTTCATTGAAGGTTGTTCATCGAGGGCCTAAACTGACAACAGGTTCCTCCATCTCTCCGGATCATCTCTGAGATGTTTCTACACCTTGACTGGAGTCCACCTGTGGTAAACTCAGCTGATTGGACATGATG
>NW_019457162.1:0-708 GCF_002814215.2 Seriola lalandi dorsalis | reverse complement strand
TATATATATATATATATATATATATATATATATAATCCCCTTGGGGAAATTCATGGGTCCATTAGCTCATTGCTGATAAGATTAATAATAAGTTTATATAAATAAAGAATAATAATTAGATTAGTCCACATCATTTGGCTGAGGTGTTGTATAGTCTGATGGCAGTGGGAACAAAGGATCTCCTGAACCTCTCTGTTCTGATGAGACGTTTGCTTCTGTAGCTGCTTCTCTGTCCTGACAGAATGTTGTGGAGATGTTGGTTTGGTATTGCCCAAGATGGCCTCCATCTTACATTGCATGTGTCTCTCCACAACAGTCCTGAGTGAGTCCAGACTCCTGCCAAGCACAGACCCAGCCTTTTTTACCAGCTTGTCCAGTCTCTATGTGTTCATGTCGGACATGCTGCTGTCTTTTATGCTGCATAAAAGAGTACACTGGCCACCACTTTCTGATAAAACATGTTCAGCATTTCATATATATATAATTTCTTTGATATTTCATACTGTTTTCATACAGTATATGTAATATATATGTAACTTTAACTTGAAATTTCAGTGCACTGATTCACTAGGCCTAATTAATTATCAATATCAATATAGCTTTTATTAATGTTGTTATGGTTTACTTCATTAATATACAGTAGGCTAGCCTAGACAGGCTACACACACATACGAAATATAACATTTAAAGTTGAAATGCACTTTTGTA
>NW_019457161.1:0-634 GCF_002814215.2 Seriola lalandi dorsalis | reverse complement strand
CACCTCACTCGGCTTCGCTCTGCTGGACATCCGCTCTGCTGACGGGCGGGGGACATCTCGTCCAGGACATCATCGCAGACCGTGGGCTAGACTTTCTTTGTTTGGCCAAGACATGGCAACAGCCCAGCGACTTCTCCCGGCTGGTTGCGAGCTGTTTTGGTCCCACTCCGACCATCATTGCTACTGTCTACTGTCACTTTTGTATTGTTTTTATTTTTATATTTCATTTTTATTGTTAATTAATTCTTAATATGTTTTTAATCTCAATTTGTGTAACTGTGTACGGTGTCCTTGAGTGCCAAGAAAGGCCCCTTTAAATAAAATGTATTATTATTATTATTAACTCTATGTGACGTGTTGTAGATGGTTACTGTAGTAGTGGTCTGGATTCTGTGATCAGCAGTGCAGTACTAGTTGTGCTTTTATTAAGAAAATATTTGGTATGTGACCATCAAATGATGAATTTGCATATGCTCCTTCATCAGTGAGGTGCAGCTTGGTGTTACCTTGGTATTTAGGATGTGGGGATCGTCAAACCAGCTTCTCTGGCTCTGCAGGACCTGCTGTGCTCTGAGCTCATTCTCTCTGATCCGCGCATGGAGCTGCAGGATCTGCTGCTTCTGCCTGAAACACA
>NW_019457160.1:0-640 GCF_002814215.2 Seriola lalandi dorsalis | reverse complement strand
CAGTGTCTTCTAAATCAGTCCTGACCTTGAAGTTGTTTCTCTTGACCTTTCTATGTCTGACATGCTTTTGTTTTGGTCGGATGACATTAATTCAGCGTTACAAATAATTCCATGATAACTTCCAACAATGATTCCCCATCAGTTTCAGCTGTTTCTATGGCAAACTTGAACAATGTATTCATATAAGATGCTGCAAATGGCTTTAGGCACAACATTTGCACGAGAGTTTTTAGGCCCACAGTTTCAGTAGGCTGTTAGTGCAACCATTAACACAATTAAACAATGAATGTTAATATAATAAATGGTTATTTATATCACATATTTCTCTGCCGCCGAACATGGTTTCTTGCCTGGAGCAGGTGGTGGTGACTGTCCCTTGACAAGAGCTTCAGTCATCGCTGTATTTATAAGACAAGAGGTTATAATACGTCCTCTGAGCAGCGCTACGTCTTCAGGGCAGATTGGAGGCTGCAGTGAGTCAATATCGGTAAGTGACGAGACGGTGCTAGCTGGTTAGCATGCTAGCTTCAGTAGAATATAAGACGTCATAACATTGCTGTTACTTTCCACCTCTGGAGACAGCTCTTGGTAAAGGAATGAAGTTTGATGCTGAACTCACAACCTTTCTTCTAGACTGGTA
>NW_019457159.1:0-491 GCF_002814215.2 Seriola lalandi dorsalis | reverse complement strand
CTCTCTCTCTCTCTCTCTCTCTCTCTCTCTCTCTCTCTCTTTCTCTCTCGTACAGACACATTCATGGTCAATCTGTCTCACTATCCCTCTTTCCCACTCTCAGTCTCACCTCACATTGTCTGAAAAGTAGCGGTCCAGGTTGGGAGACAGGGTGTTGTCACCTGGTGGTCTCAGCCTCCTCCCAAGGATCCACTGCAGAGGACAGACCTGTGTGTCTGTGCAACATTCAAGCCAAACCAAACATATCCCACCTCCCCACCTACCATAAGAAAACATACTTCTGTTCTCTACCCAGACCCTCAGAAGGTCTTTTTCATCTTTTCCTTCCCAATATCTATCAATAACTCCCAATAACTCCCAATAACTCCCAATAACTCCCAATAACTCCCAATAACTCTCAATAACTCCCAATAACTCCCAATAACTCCCAATAACTCCCAATAACTCCCAATAACTCCCAATAACTCCCAATAACTCTCAATAACTCCCAA
>NW_019457158.1:0-602 GCF_002814215.2 Seriola lalandi dorsalis | reverse complement strand
TTACATGTTTACAAATGTGAATATACATCACTACAACTTTTGTAATTCTTTTCTATTATGAAAATGAGCACTGTTACAACAATTCATTGTATGTATGATTTTCTGTGGCTCAATAACACGTTTGAAACTCACTCAAGTGGCTTTACTCACCTTGAAATGGAACGATGAGGTGTTTGTGCTCGGTAGCTACCGCGGCAGTTTACCCGTTAGTGTTTAATATTCTACTAATAACTACATAACTTGTCAATCTTAGGAGTGCATTTATTCACACAAACAGTCTATTCCGATTAGCTATGGCGTGTTCTGATGTAGCGGCTCGCCGGCTTCAGCTTAGTACAAACGCACTCGTACAACACGGTCACTCTAATCAACTGTGATGAAGCAAAATCAAGGCTAGTCTACCGCTACACTTTTCTTCTTACACAAACTTTCACCAGGCTATATTTACCTTAGCTTTTCTTCAGGGGGGGGTTCTCTCTGGCCCACCCCCTACCGTACCTCTGACCGATTACCACAGGTTGCAACGACTGATGCCAACATTAACCAATCAATTTCTTTAGTTTCCCAAAGTTTGCCGTCAATAGTTTAGAATTGTTACTTTA
>NW_019457157.1:0-659 GCF_002814215.2 Seriola lalandi dorsalis | reverse complement strand
AAATAAATAAATGTGGAATTATATAAATATAAATAAGTGGAATAAATAAAAGGCAAATGTATTTATTTATGCACTTATTTATCCATTAATTAATTTGTATAGGTATATATATTTACTAGCTTATATATTTATATTGACATTTATTTATTATTATTACCAAATTTGTTTATTTCAAGATTTATTTCTTAGCTCTATTTATGTATTTGAATGTATTTAATTTTGATTTAGATAGCATTCTATAGAAATCTGCTACATTTTTATTTGGATAACACAGAAAACAGTCAGCCAGTCAGAAGAGAGCCTCCTCTCTTCTGATTGGCTCAGCGACTTCTTGTTATTAGAGCTCCCGAGAAAAGCCTGAGAGAGGAGATGTAAAACTACACTGAGATGGTTTTTGGTTCTTTAAACCACAAATATATCTTCTTATGGATCAACACTTCAAATAAAACACAGGAGAAGAAGAAGAAAATATGGGGCTGTAAATTATACTTAGTCAGTAACAGACTATTATCACCTCATGACTACCCAAGGCCAGATTAACCTGCTGGGTCCCTAATAACCCCTTTTTACAGTATGTGGTAATTTGATTAAACATATCAGTTTAGGATTATGTAACATGTAGCCTAAGCATAAAGCTGAACTTAAGAAGTTCTCAAAAC
>NW_019457156.1:0-533 GCF_002814215.2 Seriola lalandi dorsalis | reverse complement strand
GAGAGAGAGAGAGAGAGAGAGAGAGAGAGAGAGAGAGAGAGAGAGAGAGAAAAGCTGCGCCCCGCCCTTCTTCTGTTGTGGAACAAAAGTGGCCAGCCCCCTATCACACAAGCACCCAGTGTGACACCCACTGACCACTGACCGCTGCCACACCTCACACTCGGTGGATGTTTTAAGTTAACTGGTTTTACGGAGAAATTGCCACTAAGTTCCACGCGGCAGCAGGATACGGACTGTTTGTCCGCCCCTCCTTGCTTCCGGTTTGCTTTTCTCTTACGCACTACTGTCGTGATACAGTGTTGCCATAGTTACAAATAACAGCTATTGGATTATATAGAAGATTCCAACTTCCTTGACAGTCCCGGTATCCGCCCACTGTCAACAAGAGAGATCCGCCGGAGTCTCACCACAGATCACCTGCATCCAGGAAAGCGCACCAGAGACGGCGGCCGTCCATGTGTTGCGCGCTCCAGTCCACTTGAAAAAAAATCCAACAACAACAAAAAAAAAAACATAAAAAACATTGCAAGCAA
>NW_019457155.1:0-602 GCF_002814215.2 Seriola lalandi dorsalis | reverse complement strand
CATGTGGCTGAGTCTCTCTGATGTTTCCTCCTCTCACCATTTGATACTCTCTGCTCTTTCACCTGTCCACCTGGAGCTAGCAGGTGGTGGGCGGGGCACAAGGCCTGATCCAGATTTCACAACCAGGAAGTAAGAGTAGATGAGATGTGTGAAAACCAATGCTATGAATCATAGCAGAGGACTTTTACGGAGTTTAAAACATGTCCGGAGGAACTTCATAATCATTTAAATACAGTGAGACAAACTGTTAATCGCCTCGCTGCATCCAGGTAGAATCAAGATGAGGGAACGACTGTGAGACACCTGGTGGCAGAAAACACATCTGCATGTTGGATTTCATGAGACTGGAACAGAGCTGCAGGATATTGCATCTACTATAGCTGAAACCACAACACGGTGGAAAAGTACTGCCACTGTAAAGATGCTAAATGTTTATGGTGTGATTTTATTCATATTCCATTGCAGTGTCCGTCCGACGATCCTGGTTCCTCCGCTTCTGTGAGAAAAATCTGAATCAGCTCTGGTTATTTTTAGTAGTTAGCCTATTTAATATTTTCTGTTACATGCAGCACATCAGATGTATATGTGTACAAAGAAGAATC
>NW_019457154.1:0-615 GCF_002814215.2 Seriola lalandi dorsalis | reverse complement strand
GGTGGTTGCAGCCTGCCTCAGTACACAGGGCTTGTAGGAAGGCTGAAGAAGAACCAGATTATGATCTGATCTGTCAAGTGGTGGTCGAGCTGAAGCAGTGTAGGCCTCCTTGACATTTGCATACAACAGATCCAGTGTCTTATTTTCCCCTGTGGGACAGTCAACACACTGAGTGAAGCCAGTCAGGTGAGAGGTGAGAGTGACATGGTTAAAATCCCAGTTATTGCAATGAATGCATCAGGGTGCTGGGTCTGTACTCTCGCAACAGTCTCATGAATGACGTCACACACGTCTGCAGGCTCAGCTCGTGGTTGAATGTAAACGATGGTGATGATGTGTGAGAACTCCCTCGGTACATAGTACGGTCTAAGACCAACTGCCAACAGTTCAATATCCCGACAGCAGATCTTCTCCTGCACTGTGATGTGACCGGGGTTGCACCATCTATTGTTCACAAGCAGAACCAGTCCTCCACCTTTATTCTTTCCACTTGCTCTGGCATCTCTATCATCACATTTGTTAGGCAGGGAGTTGCCATTTCCCATGAGAATCAATTGTAGAAAAGGCTTGTATCTCCATCTCCTAGCCTTTAGCTTAGCCCCGGTTCTACATATG
>NW_019457153.1:0-547 GCF_002814215.2 Seriola lalandi dorsalis | reverse complement strand
AATACAAACTGTTACCATCAAACCAGAGATACAGGGTTCCAACATATAATAAGGTTAGACTGAAGCACTCTATCGTGAACCAGTCCATCCTAAAATTGAATATGTCCTTTAAGCCCTGATCAAATGTACATAGAATTTTGTGATTGTAATGTTAAGTTAAATATAAGTATCTTTGTCTCTCGTTCTCATTTGATGGGATGTTGCAAATGCAGCTGTTGCAATGCAAGAAAGAATTCAGGCTTGTCTGATAATTTATATGTATCATCATCAATGTACTGTACATTAGTAGAGCTAAAACCAAAGATTTAGACCTTGAGTACCTGTGGTTAATCTTGGGAAAATAACCAGCAGATTAATCGACAGTGGAAAAAAAGAAAGTTAGCCAAGTAGGCAGCGCTCAGTTTTTTGGAGGTTTGGAAGGTTTGAAGCATCAGCTTTATCCTGGATGCCCCCCAGTGTCACAGGAGGACAGGATGCCACACACACACACACACACACACACACACACACACACACACACACACAGCATTAGAAAAGCTGAGACGTC
>NW_019457152.1:0-577 GCF_002814215.2 Seriola lalandi dorsalis | reverse complement strand
TCGTTCCCAGGATGTACAAACAGTGGGATAACACTGTAGGTGGTGCTACAGTAGGTGGCTGCAGCAGATAAATAACTGTATTCTCTTATTCTATCTCTCCTAACCTGCTGTGGTTATCAGATATGGTGTTTAGAACAAAGATCATATAAAGTATGGGAGACTGGTGATGGTTGTAACATGTGTCAGTTGTTACACTTCCAGTTTCTCCAATCAGGAAGTTATAAATCACCTGATTCACCCTGTACCTGCTCAATTTAGTCTTTATTCCACATGTGAGGAAGTAGCTCCCTGTGGCAGAAAGACTTTTTTTTTTTACATTCATTTTTGTGACAGCTGTAGTTCAACTCTTTAGAATTCAATCAAGTTTATTGTGAAGTGTAACAGAAATGTAACATGACATATATGTCCCTATATCAGGAGTGATGTTGCCATATATTCACCTATAAGAGGAAATATAATTATCATATACATACATCATGATGTTACAACTAAATAATTCTGTTTGTGTTGCAGAGATAACGCCTACACCATTTAACAGCAGACACATAGAACTAGTTTGTGTTACATTTTGAATGCA
>NW_019457151.1:0-548 GCF_002814215.2 Seriola lalandi dorsalis | reverse complement strand
TTTTTTTAAAAGGTGCCATCTTGTCTTTTCAGTGTTATTTTGTGTTTCCAACTTTTATACACAGTGTTGGACTACTTATGGGTTACAAGCAAATGTGTGTGTGTTTGTACATTTGTTTTCATTTTCACAGTATTTTGTTAAATTGTTAAATTGTTTTCTTTATGTCTTTCAGATTATAGTTAAGTGTTAATGGACATTTTATATATATTTTAGTGACATATTTTTATAATGTATGTTTGTTTGTGCTGCCTTGAATAAAAAAAAAAAACCTGTTTCCATTTTATATATCCAGTGTTTGATTAGTTTTTTTTTGTTTTTTTTAACCGTCAAAATGATAGTCAGGAAATTTTCAGGTCAGTTATTTTCAGACAAAGCAGTTAAACCCAAATTCCCCAAAGATATCGGTGGTAAACAGCAGGTCGCATGCAGCAGAGACAGATGTGCAAGTGTGTGCATGTGTGTGTATTCATTTGTGAGGGCCCTTACTGCACCTCCCACAAGCTGGTACCATAAATTAACTGTTTGCAAGCTTATCAGGTGTTATTTTA
>NW_019457150.1:0-667 GCF_002814215.2 Seriola lalandi dorsalis | reverse complement strand
CCCCCCCCAACATCATACAACAACCAAGGTCTCATTTACTGATTTTCTATATGTTCTCTATAATTTATCTATAATGAAACGAGTGACTCGCAGTCATGATTAAAGTATTTTTAATCAGAAAACATTGATTTCTCTTGACTTCAAATATCTCGTGTGTCCATGTTTCTTCACATGTATTCATCTAATTAAATTCATGTTTCCCCAAATAATCTGTTTCTGTGCAGAATTTATTATTATTTGTCCTTACATATATTTATTCTTTTATCTTTTTATTTCTCTTGGGGAGCTTTTATTTTATAATCGTAATCTTATGGGACCTTATGTGTGTGTGTGTGTGTGTGTGTGTGTGTGGTTTAGCTAAAGGAGCTCGGAGCTGGATTAAAGGTGTGCATGTAGACACCTGGTCGTGATATTACTGTGCTACACACAGGTATGTCAGCTCCCTCTCTGTTATTTTATGATGTAAATGTGTTTTATAAGGATAATTTAGTTTTCTTCATAAATATAATGTATATTTTCACATGTGTTCATGTCTATATTTTCATAATAATATATTAAATTGCTGAAGCTGGGTGAGGGAATAACTTAGGCAGTAATCAGTAATAATTCAAATCAACGGCTGCTGGACCCAAAGGCCGACACAGGAGAAGCAGGTAAGGCTAAGGGT
>NW_019457149.1:0-627 GCF_002814215.2 Seriola lalandi dorsalis | reverse complement strand
GAAAGTTAATGGAGCTCAGTGCAGATGTTAGCGATATACAGCACCAGAGTCTTTACAGGTTTTATTTCTCGGGTAGAGTAAATCCACATACAAGTGAATATAACCTTGTGTGACAAATATTTCCCGACTTCCCCCTTGGTCTTTTCCCATTGTCTCGTCTCACCTCCGGATGTAAAACAAGAGTCGTCTACCGACTGCACCACCCGAGAAATCCTTCAACCTGATCTCCGCATTAACATCTTCCTGTGTCCAGATTCAGCTGCTGATCTGGTGAGTATGAAGAAAACAGAAACCAGGTCTGTTGTGGTGAAGTGAAACATCAGAGTTTACTCTCACAGTGAGGTGTCATCTGTAAAAAGTCCTGCCACACTTCTGGAACAGCTCTTGATTGATTACAGGTGAGTTTTCTGTCACTACTCTGAGTAGTAAGTTTAATTTTATTGGTCCAGTATTTTTAGGTTAATTTCCTGGAAACTTTCCTTGTAATTTCGTGAAAATCAGCTGGTGTTTGGATGTAAACTACAATGTTTCAAGAAAAATCTAGTAAATGATGTATTAAGGAAGTGACAAAGAGTTCATAACCAGACGTCAGTTTCCATCAGTTTCCATCAGTTTCCATCAGTTTCC
>NW_019457148.1:0-584 GCF_002814215.2 Seriola lalandi dorsalis | reverse complement strand
TGAATGCAGTGTACAAGTCATAATAAACCTGCAGATTGTTTTTCATCACCTGCGTTCAGCTTTTTCCAGGGTGGCATTTCTCCTTAATGGTTTTTCCTTCCTGAAAATAAACAAAAAATAAATAAATAAATAAATAAAATGGTCAGAACTGGAGAAATATTACAAGTGAAGAATTTCCCTCTGAGCGGTTTCACAACTGACCAAAAGGGGAATCAACAATGAATTCATGTGGCCTGTTCACACTGACAGACATGAAAACATACATTATTTTCTACATCTCTCTAGCAACTGATTTATTGTGTCACTCGTGGGCTTTCAGAGGGGCTTTCAGCTAAACTTGTAATTTCCTAAAACTTGTGCAAGGAGGAACAAAAACAGCATGAAAAGAAACACAAGCAAACCCATGTGTGATACTTCCTCAGACAGGAGGCATGTGATGCATTTAGATTTATTTATGTGTTTCTATTAAACACCACCAACGCTGATGAGTGACGGATTGGATTTTTTATTTGAAAGTATTATATAGTATATATAGTATAAGTGATTTTGAAGTAACTGAAGAGCTGATTAAATACTAGATGTAA
>NW_019457147.1:0-724 GCF_002814215.2 Seriola lalandi dorsalis | reverse complement strand
CCCCCCCACCCATGTTTACTGAGTGTGAGACCTGGGTGTTTATTTCAAGCAGATGAGAAATACAAAAATCAGGTTTTATGTGGTTTAAAATTTAACTAACTCGTTCTGCTGCTCTTCAAAAATGTTTTCGTTGACTTTACCTTTTTATCGTTTTCTCGTAAAATTCCAAATATAAAAATATTTCCCAATTATGACATCATTCATCACATGATTTCATCAAAACAACTTATTCTTCCTGTTCTTCAGGCTTTTCTGAACCGGCACTGTGGTGAGCTGGTGTCAGCGTGTGAGGCTTATTTAGCCACCATCATGCTGAGTGAAAAAGGAACCGAGAACCTCAACGAGGAGTTGATGGTGAGTATTAGTAGTATTAGTAGTAGTACAAGGGTTACATTATTTAATTGAGGCCTAAAACCACTACATGTTAACCACAAATGTATTTATAAAGCACATTTTAAAAACAGCAAACAGCTGACCAAAGTGCTGTACAACTCCGGGAAAATACAATCAACACAGAGAAACAAAAACATCAACAAACAGCATGACAAAAACAGGCAAGCAGACTAAAACGAGGGTGACAACTTATCTTGGCCCGAACGCTAATGAGTATAAAAATGTTTTGAGGCTAGATAGACGTGGCTATTCCACAGTCAGGGGACCATGACTGAGAAAGCCCAGCCACCTCTGCTTTTAAGGTTAGCGTGAGGGCCGGTGAGGAGGCCCG
>NW_019457146.1:0-549 GCF_002814215.2 Seriola lalandi dorsalis | reverse complement strand
GTGCGTGCATGCGTACGTGCGTGCGTGCGTGCATCATGCAGTGGAAGGCCATATGGGCAGAGGATGAGCTTCAGTGTTGAAGACATACTGGTCTAGGCTGATCAGGTTGGGGTCGTCTGAGAATAGCAGGTACAAATATTTCAGGGTCTCCCCCAGGAAGAAGCTCTCCATCTTGTCCCGGGGGCTCGGGTAGTCTGGGTCACGCACGTTATTGATGGAGGTGTAGCCACCGGAGGAAACCTGAAACACACAGCAACACAATCTGTTCACCATGTTCTACAACTTTTTTTTTTTTAATTGAACCACAATTACAACTAGGGTTGAAAATTCATAGCAGATAATGTAAAGGAGTTTTATGTCTAAGTCTATGATTAGCTGCTGAATAATGGCACACTGGAAAAGACGTGCTGTGAGCCATTAAAAACCAGTTTACAAAGCTGGGAAGTGACGTCATTAAAGCATTTTTTTTTTTGTTTAAACAGCGTTTTGTTACACATGAATACACTTGGTCATATAATTAAACTCACTTTCACACTCTGAAGTTTCCTT
>NW_019457144.1:0-585 GCF_002814215.2 Seriola lalandi dorsalis | reverse complement strand
AAACAGTCCATGTTGCATTCAAGGGGCGAGAATCAATCACAACTTAATGAGCAGCACTGTTGTGTCATATTTCATACACCCGGCGGTGTGTGTTAGCTTGGATACATTAACTGTGACGGCACCAATTACTCAAAAGAATATTCATCTAATCGTCATTCATCTATATTCCATGGTAGGTTTTGTGGTGAGTGTAAAGACGCCGAGAGAGGCCAAACTATTAACTATTAACAAATATTAACATTATCCTGTTATCTCCAGATAACCGGCTAATTATTCCCTTATCTTCACATAGCAAATCTCCATTATCTGGAGATCATGGAATAATTCTCCTGGCCTATCTCAAGATGACTGATAACAGAGCTTTGTTTTCCTCCAGATAATGGGATAGTTATTCTGTGAATTCAGCTGTAACAAGATCCGGTTACCATCTGATCTGAGAAAAATGATGCCAAATGTTTTGTCAAAAGATAGTTTACGTATCAAGCAGTAGACGTTCTGCGATCGTCGGCTGTACGTCAGAAAAAGTGTGAGCGTTACTAACTTGGAAGCGTCCAGTTTCTGCTGCTCGAGGATTCTCTGCTGAGC
>NW_019457143.1:0-481 GCF_002814215.2 Seriola lalandi dorsalis | reverse complement strand
GACAGACGGACAGACAGACAGACAGACAGACAGACAGACAGACAGACAGACGGACAGACAGACAGACAGACAGACAGACAGACGGACAGACAGACAGGCAGACAGACAGATAGATATATAGATACAGCAGAGACACTTCCTCTCTCTCTCTCTCTCTCTCTCTCTCTGGCAGTGGGCTGGGGTCGCAGGAATACTTTCTGTCAGCAGTGTGACAGCTGTGTGCATCTGGTTGTGTAGGGGCCTCTTACAGCTCAATCCACACGTCGTTTCGCCGGTGTCTGGGCCTCCGGACTCGCTGCCACTGCTCACCTCATTACTGACCGAGCCACACCTCCATCTGTCCCCTTAATATCTAAATCCTGCTGCAGATTAGTGGGGGAGTCAGGGCCCGGAGGAGGATGGGAGGAGGGGAAGAGGGGAAACAAGATCCAGGAGGAAGGGTCTGTGCGTGGCACATGAGGTTTTATTAATGATCTCTAGG
>NW_019457142.1:0-637 GCF_002814215.2 Seriola lalandi dorsalis | reverse complement strand
CTACCGGTCGCAGCACTTTTAACTGGAGGCTTCGACTGCGCCCCCCACATGACTTAACACTTTTTTATTATTACAACTGTGTCCTGCTGCAGAGAAAACAACCTACAGAACCACGGAGCCTTCAGAGTTTTATAGCTTCCTGAATTGTCACTAAAGCTACCAAACCTGAAAATGAAGTTACATCTTGAGGCAGTTCTGGATTGAACCTCCTGAGGAAATGGATAATGACAAAACACACACACACACACACACACACACACACACACACACACACACACACCTGACTCCATATTGGGGCTTAAAGTAGAGTAACCTGTGAGAAATGGAAAGGGCTGAGACATACATAACGAGCAAATTTACTCATAGCAAACACACTCATTCTCAGTTGATACAGATATCTACCTGACTGGCAGTTTTACACATGAAACAATATCTTCAACAACCACACATTAAAAAAAATTACACCCTTCTCTTGCTTTTTTGAGATCTACTCAATCATATAAGGCTGTGGAGGCAACAAATCATGCCGTATCATCATAAACTCAACCTCAAATGCCATGCATATTAACAAATGTGACACTAGTGGAGACCTTTTTTAGAGAGTTTTCTTAATCTAAAGTAACCAAATACAAAAAAA
>NW_019457141.1:0-608 GCF_002814215.2 Seriola lalandi dorsalis | reverse complement strand
GCTGCTGCTGAAGCTGCTGCTGAAGCTGCTGCAGAGTCTGAGCTTCCACCGAACACACACCTGATCAGACCCAGTTCATCCAGACATGAAGCTGGACTTGTTCTCAGGTCAGTGGAAACACGTCTGTGTCAGTTCCCTGAAGATCAGAGCAGGACAGCTTCTACAACAAAGTCCAACATCATCCGTCTGTGATTCACAGACAGGTGAGGGGCTGAAGACTCAGGTGGAGCTCTGACACAGCTCAGGATGAACAGGTGACTCCACCTGCAGAGTCTCACCACCATCACATCTGCTGCAGGTTATTTGAAATGGTTTCAGATTCAGTGAAAGAGTCTTTGTGGAGACACAAACACTCAAGTTCATCTCTATAAGAAAGGACTGGATGAATGAATGAATGGATGAATGGATGACTCACATCGATGGAGTAGCTCTTCTCTGGTCCCTTCTTGCCGACGGCGACCACCTGCCAGTGCAGCATCCTGGAGTGTGACAGGTCGATGAACAGTTCACCGTACGTCCAACGAACGTACAGAACGCCATGAGAGTAATCCACCGAGGAGATGTGAGGAGCCTCCGGGGCTGGAGACAGAGACAGACAGAGAGACAGA
>NW_019457140.1:0-608 GCF_002814215.2 Seriola lalandi dorsalis | reverse complement strand
GCTGCTGCTGAAGCTGCTGCTGAAGCTGCTGCAGAGTCTGAGCTTCCACCGAACACACACCTGATCAGACCCAGTTCATCCAGACATGAAGCTGGACTTGTTCTCAGGTCAGTGGAAACACGTCTGTGTCAGTTCCCTGAAGATCAGAGCAGGACAGCTTCTACAACAAAGTCCAACATCATCCGTCTGTGATTCACAGACAGGTGAGGGGCTGAAGACTCAGGTGGAGCTCTGACACAGCTCAGGATGAACAGGTGACTCCACCTGCAGAGTCTCACCACCATCACATCTGCTGCAGGTTATTTGAAATGGTTTCAGATTCAGTGAAAGAGTCTTTGTGGAGACACAAACACTCAAGTTCATCTCTATAAGAAAGGACTGGATGAATGGGTGAATGAATGAATGGATGACTCACATCGATGGAGTAGCTCTTCTCTGGTCCCTTCTTGCCGACGGCGACCACCTGCCAGTGCAGCATCCTGGAGTGTGACAGGTCGATGAACAGTTCACCGTACGTCCAACGAACGTACAGAACGCCATGAGAGTAATCCACCGAGGAGATGTGAGGAGCCTCCGGGGCTGGAGACAGAGACAGACAGAGAGACAGA
>NW_019457138.1:0-545 GCF_002814215.2 Seriola lalandi dorsalis | reverse complement strand
TGGCAATAGACTAAGAGATAAGTGGATAAAAATAATACACCACTGAGTTTAAACTCTGCTTTAATTTCCATAGTACAAGTGGTCTAGAAAAGGCAAATTCTTTCTTTAGAAATTTTGTGTTGCTGGCTCAGGAGAAGTTGCTTGGACTAGATGGTTACTTGACCCTTGTCACCATTAACGTGTTGCTATTCAGTTGTTAAGAAGAGGAGGAATAATAACAAGCTTGTAAAACAAATGAAGAATATGCAGAGAACAGGAAAACCAAGTTTTTGATGGGAAGAGAACTCACTTTTGGCGCTCTTGCACTCCACCACCTCGGACTGCAGGAAGCCACCTACACCAAAGCGGTTCATGGCGGCTACGCGGAACACATACTCTGTTCCCTCTGAGAGTCTGGTGAATTTGAAGCATGGTCGGGTCACTGACTCTGAGATGGTGGTCCAGCCTGGCCGGTGGGCGTCACGCTGCTCCACAACGTAGCCGCTGACATTGGCCCCGCCGTCCTTCTCTGGAGGTTCCCAACTCACTGTCACCGACACGCCGTC
>NW_019457137.1:0-546 GCF_002814215.2 Seriola lalandi dorsalis | reverse complement strand
TTGCACAGGTTAGACATGAGGGTTACGCAGACATGTGAGTACAGTTTTAACACACACACACACACACACACACACACACACACACACACACACACACACTGAGAGAGAGAGACTATAGCAGAGAGACATTGAGTAACAGAGTGAGAGAGAAACACAAATTAAAAGATGCATTATAAATATACTTTACAGCAGCTCTAAGAACAACCTTTGTTACTTTTCTTTTTTACCTGCTGCTCCCTCCGGCTTATTGTCCCTGACTGTTAATGGCTCACAGCAGCTTCAGTCCAGTGTGGGATGAATGCACACATGGTGCAAAAGTGTCCTCTCGTCAACCACAACTCCAAGTTCAGCAGCCAAAACCTTTAGTTTTGAGGTGTCCAGCTTCAGATCTTGTTTAGCTGCACTTTATGCAAATCAGATGTAAACTGTAGCGGGGTTCATACATCTGTAGTCTTAACAATTACCTTAATAAAATAAATGAAAATGCAGTGATTTAAAAAATGTTAATTTGCAACAGTAGTAAATATGCCCTTCAGAGTCTACGGC
>NW_019457136.1:0-536 GCF_002814215.2 Seriola lalandi dorsalis | reverse complement strand
GTGTGTGTGTGTGTTGTGTGTAGGGAGAGAGAGTGATTTTGATAAGACAGGTGGATCAGAACTGGTACGAGGGGAAGATCCCAGACACAACCAAACAGGGCATCTTTCCTGTGTCCTACGTTGACATCGTCAAGCGCTCCCCGTCCAAGAGCTCCGCCCACCACATAGACCCACATGGTCACCCTGGCAACAGGACACCAAGCAGCACACCCATAAAGGTAGGGCAATCACTACAATGTGATAACAGCACAATACAATACAATAAACTAATATATATAACTCTAACTAAAAAGAATTACAGATTTCTAATTAGCAATTTGTTTTAAATTTAAAACAAGAAAAACACTAGAAAACACAAGAAATAAGTTTAGGTTATTTTGTATATTGAATAGGAGTGTCTGTAACCAAAAGTATAAATCAAACAAACGTTTTTTCATCCTCAAAAAGTAAATTGTGTTTTTAAAAAAAAAAAAGTCAAGGAAAATTATTTATGTGTATTAAGTAAAAAAGTAAATGCATCATCTGCATAAAGGAGT
>NW_019457135.1:0-601 GCF_002814215.2 Seriola lalandi dorsalis | reverse complement strand
AGAACCAGACGAAGGCGTCACGTGATGAAGGCCAGCAGTCTCCGGACCTGAACCACATGGAGCCGGTTTGGGAAGAACTGGACAGGAGGAAGCGACAACACTGAGACATGACTCAGGACATGACATGTAGTGTGTGTTAAATATGAAATTAGATGTATATCTATAGATATAGAAACAGATATACTGAGTTTAGTTCCTGATATTGGCAGGAGGACATTATTTAGCATCTGGTGGCAGTGCTGTTTTCATCACGTGCGTCCTCCTGGGTGGTGCTGTGTCCTGACTGTTCATCTTGTTCTCTCTGGGGTTTTTCTTCCTGGTATCATGGCTGTCTTATCAACTGGCTTAATTAATTAGTTAATCGCATGCAGCATTAGCAGAACTAGGACATTCGTGTTTTTTTGCCCTATAATGAACAAAAGCTATTATGACTGTAGTTCAAAGTGAAGTGAAGCTGCCGTCAGAGCAGAGCCGACATGTTCAGATCAGTTCTGAGCAAACAAAGGCTTGAAGGGAGGAGATGAATGTCTGATGAGGTCCGAACAAAACGAACATTTACACACTGACCGAGCTCGTTAATGACATGTGCAGTTTTGTGCAC
>NW_019457134.1:0-639 GCF_002814215.2 Seriola lalandi dorsalis | reverse complement strand
CTGTAAAAACAGGAGGAAAATCTTCACCAATTATCTGTCTGATATGTGAAGAATCAACACCACAAATACACCTTCCACTCAAACCGGCCATGCCCTCAATTATACAGAACTTTAAGCCTTAATAAAATATAAACAGGTGAGTTATATAAACCGTTGTCACAAGGTACAAAATTAGTTTTAGAGACCAAAACTGTTTTCTTTACCAGGCTGTAAAAGGGACATTTCTGCTGTAAAGTTGGACAATTCAACTTGTGAGTCTATGGGGATTGACTCGCTGTTGGAGCCAGACTCTAGTGGTCTTTAGAGGAACTGCAGTTTTTGGTACTCCAGTGTTGGCTTCATTTTTCAGCCATGGAGGTTGATGCTTAGTCAACACATCCAAAAAGGTTGGGAGTCCCTGTGTAACCAGCTCAGTGTGGACACACTCTATGTCTCCCTCCACCTCCAGCCTCTGTTCTTTAAACAAATCCCCTTCGTCCAACCCAGTGCTGTTCATGGCCCTGTAGTAATGGAAGGAGACTGACACAATTATGGATCTGAATAAAATTATAGATTCAAATAAAATAGCTGTGTTCACCATGCTTATTAGTACACTGTTGTTTACAGGAAAGCTCCACCTTGAAGTACCCTGTGCTTCAG
>NW_019457133.1:0-633 GCF_002814215.2 Seriola lalandi dorsalis | reverse complement strand
ACACAGCTGTCATTTCAGCCGACAAACACAACAATTGCCTGCTGAAAGTGAGACGCCTGTTTTTGTCTACCTCCGTCTAAAATCTTGTGCAGTTTCTAAAATTACTACAAATTTCAAGCAGTAAATCTACCACTGATACCACTGTAAACTTGGCAGGCAAGGCAACACAAAGTGGGTAGTGCGACTTAGTGAATGGTCAATTGACAGACTGCTGTGTTCAGTGGCACCGACACACACACAGTTTTTATAGCCTATACGAAATGCCAAAATAACAAACAAAAGAGAAAAGTGTGTAATACTTACAACCATACCGTTTAGGGACACCCAGCAGTCAGGGGGGAAGTCTTGGAGGAGAGGCACCAGGTACTGGAGACAGCCATCCCAGTGACACAGAAGTAGCATCATCCCTATCAAATTAAATATTCTTACCACTGCACTAGCCAGGTCATAGGTCATATGGAAGATCTGCCGAAAAGAAAGAGAGGGAGACAGAGAGACCTCGGTTAGAGCTCTTCAGTTCAGTGTGATGAAGTGATACAAGCTCGAGCCGTCATCACGGATGCACACTGGTTTGAATTTGGATCTGTTAGTGTCTCTTAAACATCATGCACTGGTATTTTGGAGGCACATAAA
>NW_019457132.1:0-547 GCF_002814215.2 Seriola lalandi dorsalis | reverse complement strand
GTGAGCGGAGGGAAGAATCTCATGCAGCTTAGAGACGCAGCCGTCTGTCTCAAGACCTCATGAGTCACTGACGACATGTCACAATTCCTATTTGACAAAAAGAGAAGTCATTTTCCCTCAGTCATAATAAGATAAGATATTCTTTTATTAGTCCCACACTGGCGTCACAGCAGCAAAGTGACAGAACAAAGAAAGAAAAACAGATTGTCAAATGACAAGAACCACAAAAATTAATATCTGGCATTTGAGCAAATTCAACAGCTTAGAAGAAATTAATGAAAATAAACCAGATACAGAATAAAGAGCGTCCATTTCAACATGACACACAAGAATCACTAGAATAAAATTCCTTTATGACTGATAGTGTGTGTAACTGTAACCGACCCGAGAAATCAAAGCTCAGTAAAGAATAATTAGTTGTCGACCTTTTCTCCAGCTTTACAGGTAGAAAACTTAAAAACAGCTGTCACCATCTGGACACAGATCAGTCAAGGTTTTTCACTTACCTCTTGAACATTTGAAATACGGCAGAAAATGAGACGGTCTT
>NW_019457131.1:0-577 GCF_002814215.2 Seriola lalandi dorsalis | reverse complement strand
GCGATGACCCTCTAGGCAGTCCACCCCAGTTGCAACCATAGCGTGTATATAAAATGTTTGCCACATTAACACACAGAGAGAGAGAAAGAGAGAGAGATTTTTTTTTATTTTTCAAACCACATTTATTTGCTCAATAACAAAATTTCAATAAATAAACAAAAACAAAAAACTCCAAAATAAATAAAATAAATGAACAAAATTAAACTAATTTCAACAAATGACCAAAAACCAGCTCATTATTCTCTACAGAACACAGCACTTGTTTGAGGCTTGTCACGGCCTGCCCTCTGCGAAGCTTGTTTTGTTTTTTGACAGATGCCGACACTCCCCAAGACAATCCTAAGCGAGAGTTGTCACCAGCAGCAGAGCCCATGCAGCTGGGCCGCTTTCACCTCGGCATGGAGGAGCGCCAACGTCGCATTTCCACCAACAGCTGTTTGTACTGTGGTCAGCCGGGGCACTTCCTGGCCTCCTGTCCACACCGTCCGTTAAACCATAGGGCTCGTCAGTAAAGAGGAGGGTTCTGACGAGCCGAACCACCTGCCCTCAGCCTCCTCGCTCTCGAACCCAATTGCAC
>NW_019457130.1:0-562 GCF_002814215.2 Seriola lalandi dorsalis | reverse complement strand
AACACAGTCAGTTAACACTGTTTGCTCGTGGCTCACCTCACCACAGGTTTGCCAGATTGAGTGTATCCACTAATTGTACTGCCACCATCAAACCCATTATATTCTGGTGTGATGAAGCCTAATGCTGCATTCATGTCATGAATGTCAAATACAACCAGCAAAGTGAATTTTCTGAAAGCTCTGACTTATATGACTTGTCCCTTAAAGGTGCAATATGTAAGTTTTCTCTGCAAAGCGCTTCAGTCGTCGATGCCTTAGTTAGCATTATTTCTTAATCATCTCATACTGAGCTAAGGGCAGGCTGGATGCTACAGTGACTCATAAAAAAAAAAAAACAATATTATGAGATGGGACGGGTTGGGGCTAGCTGGTTAGCATGCTAACTTCAGAGGAAGAAAAGAAGCGCTAGAAAAAGAAACAAAACTAAAATTAAAACTGGTGTTGCTTTCCACCGCTAGTGCGTAAAGGAACAAAGTTTGAAGCTGAACATACAACGTTTCTTCTGGACTCTTAAGTAAACAGCTGTTAATGCCGTACAAAAACAAACATATAGCACCTTTAA
>NW_019457129.1:0-537 GCF_002814215.2 Seriola lalandi dorsalis | reverse complement strand
CATGACGCAAAATATGGGGGAATTGGGGTAGGAGATGATTATAAAAAGATTAAAAAGTGCATTTCAAGCCATATTAGCAGCAGAACATTTTTAATCAGAAGAAGCTGCAGTATTTAAACTGAATTTCAGACCTTTGGTTTGGACTTTGATCCTTTTTCCTTTCTATTTCTGTTATGAGAGTGTGCCAAGAATCCGCAGTTCACTCTTTCTTTTAAAACTGGAAGAGGAAAACATTATAAATGGTTACCCTTCTGTTGTATTGTTTTATGCATTGGTGTTTCTGTCCACTTTGGTTCAGAACAGATCAACAAATCCGTCCAGATTGCCCCAAATGTGATGTATATATTTGTGACTCTGTCTGTCTGTCTCTGTCTGTGTTTCATGGATGTATGAAGAGCTGGAGGGGTGTGTGTGTGTGTGTGTGTGTGTGTGTGTGTGTGTGTGTGTGTGTGTGTGTTTGTGTTTGTGTTGGCAGAGATACATGAGTCGCATTGAAAACTGTGTTTGTTGATAGAAATGCACTCAACATGTTTGTTT
>NW_019457128.1:0-547 GCF_002814215.2 Seriola lalandi dorsalis | reverse complement strand
TTAAGAATCTAGTTTCTTCTAATCACTTTAATAACACAGTTGGTCTGGTATAAAACAGAGAAAATCAGAAACAAACGAACTTTTATAGTCACAGTGGCACCAACAGATTGCTTGATTATCAAAATAGTTATCAGTTTTCCTTTTACCACTTAAGCAGCGACGGATGTGGATGTTTTTAGATTTTCAGCCTGTAAAAATTATTCAAATGAAACGATCTCGGACAGTCCGGCTGTGACAAACCTGAGACAAGTACACATGGTTTTGTTTCAGGGTTGGGAAACACTGTACTTAATTGGTCTGGCGGGAGAAGATTCAAAAAGTTGGTGCTGAGGTTTTGTGTTTCTCTTTGCAGCAGTCGAATCGACAAAAGGCGTCTTTTTATTTGTGGCCTCATAACTTCAAAAATCTGAGACGAACCTGTTTTCTTTAAAGTGTCCTGCCCTTAGTGTGATTGCAGGAGTAAATTTGATCCATAGTGTTTATTCCCTCAGGTTGATTAGCTTGTTCCCCAGTAAAGCTCAAACGTTATTGTTCTCGTCTGGACAGA
>NW_019457127.1:0-613 GCF_002814215.2 Seriola lalandi dorsalis | reverse complement strand
TGGTGATCACATTTTATCATGTCATTGTATTATTTATTTAACTTAACTACTTAAGGTTTTAGCTTGTTAGCTTGTTAAACTGTACATGGATTTGATCTATTATTGAATACAAATGAGTGAGATCAATTAATCTACAGTGTTAATATTTAATGGGCCCCGGGCCACTCTGCACTGAAAAAATTGGGCCTCAGGGTCAAAAAGGTTAAGAACCCCTGGATTAGAGCCACCCTGCTAACTTTATCATACTTGAAAGGCGTTTTAACTGTCTGTAAAGTCAAGCCGGTAAAATTCAGACTAAACAGGCTTTGCAGTGATTAGCATAGGTGTCCGGGCTTGTTTGTTAGTGCTGTGAAAGTTATTATTGAGAGTCATGCCTTATGATGTCCGTTATAACGTTTATATCATGTTTACAGATACAGTGCCTGTAGGGAATATCTAGATAAGCGCAGAGTTAAGGGGATATGTCCAAGGGGATAGTCTATAATACACATTTTTTGCATTTTGCACATATAGTGAGCTATTTGCAGCATTTACAAGCTTTTGACAACCCAATTTACACATAATTGAGTGAATTTGTTATCATTTTTGCACTGCTTGCAGCTGTTGCCATAAC
>NW_019457126.1:0-545 GCF_002814215.2 Seriola lalandi dorsalis | reverse complement strand
CACTTACACAGCTGATCCTACAGATGACACACGCCACTGTTAGTTTAAGTTCTCCTCTTAGATTGTCATGTCATGGCCGTGCAGCTCAGCCTGGGACAAGTCGGGGCTCGTCCGGCTGTATTTGATTTGTTTGTGGCCGTTGTTTGGAGGTCTTGATTGATGTAGGGTTTCGTTTGCACGGGAAGCAACAGGTACAGAGGCTGGAGAGGTTCGTCACACGGACAGCAATGAAGCTGCAATAAAACAAATCAACAGGCTGCCATTTTTAAGCAAGAACTTACTTTAAGTATCCCCGTCTTGCACTCCAACGGCATCTCCTTGTATCCTTTTTCTTCGAGTTCCCATGCCCATGTTGTGTTGAACTCCTGACACACCTGCAAGGAAAACGAGAAATTAGATATTTAATCTTACAAATCAAGTGGTTAATTTTTTTTTTCTGTTTGTTGGTAGCATTTTAAGACTTATTCATACAGACTGACACATTTATGGTGGTGCGGTCAAAGTGTGTTGTAACTTGACGCTCTGCCATCTTTGTTTTAGTGTCA
>NW_019457125.1:0-696 GCF_002814215.2 Seriola lalandi dorsalis | reverse complement strand
TGTGTGTGTGTGTGTGTGTGTGTGTGTGTGTGTGTGTGTGTGTGTGTCCACCAGCGTGGGTCAGGTATTACAACATTACAGAGTCTAGAGGCCAAACATTATTAATAATAATAATAACTTTATTAATATTCCACCTTTCCAAAACAAAGTCTTTTACAGTAAAAACAGAAATGCCAATAATAAAATCAAACTAAAAATTACAATAAAAACAACAGTGGATAAAAGGTCATGTGATACAAGTGACACAGAGTTTACCTGCCAGAGATCTGCAACAGCAAAGATCCAGTTTCTTGGTGACAAGCAGAGAGGCTCATGGGAAGTCAACAGATCATTGGTATAGGGGGGAGAATGGATGGATGAATTATTGAATGAATGGATCAACGGATGGATGAACGTGTTGAAGCTGATGAGGATTCATCCCCTTATTTAAACTGTCAGAGGAAACAAGAGGAGAACAAAGCAGATTCATGACCAGATGATTTGATCAACAGTGTGTGTGTGTGTGTGTGTGTGTGTGTGTGTGTGTGTGTGTGTGTGTGTGTGTGTGTGTGTGTTGAGGGGGGTGGGGGTTGCAGATGGCAGTGTGGCAGCTCAATATAACGACTTCTGTCACAGGAAGAGGAAGTGATCCCTAAAAACAGACTACTAGATTCTGTCTGTCTGTCTGTCTGTCTGTCTGTCTGTCTGTCTGTCTGT
>NW_019457124.1:0-654 GCF_002814215.2 Seriola lalandi dorsalis | reverse complement strand
ATGACTTATTCGGATTAACCCTAACATAAAAGGAGTGATACATCGCTGTTTCAAGCTAGTGCTACTGAACTACGAACAAAACGTAAATTTAATCTAGTTGCGTTTAGCCTTGCCAAAGAACTGTTAGCTAAGTAAAAAAGTTTTGCTAGCTACGAGACCTGCCCCAAGATGTCGAAGACAGACATGAAGAACGGGAAAAAATGAGGTCTGATGTTGGATTTGGAGCCTGAAAGTGCATTTACAGGTTTATTTACACCTTTACCCCAAACACCTACCAACAGCCCGTACCACCCAAAAAATCTGCACTAAAGACCCGCGAATGAAAGAAGATGCAGTATCTAATGCTGACATCCTAAAGGCCATTAATGGGCTGAACGACCGTTTTTCTAAGTTTGAGCAAATAGTCTTTAAAAACAAGGACGGGGATCGCTACCATGCAGGAACAAGTTATAGGGCTGGAAATTCAATGGAAAGGAACTGATGACACAGTGAAGACGTTGAACGATCAGATTACTACCCTGTAGGAAAGACGAGAAGATACTGAACGGTATAGTAAAGATCTCCGTCTTTTTAACCTCACGGAGAGCAGCAAGGAGGATGTGAGAAAGGAGGTGCTGGACAACATGGCTCCGATCGTTCCCGAGGGGAAAAGCA
>NW_019457123.1:0-564 GCF_002814215.2 Seriola lalandi dorsalis | reverse complement strand
AGGAACATGATCGTCTGTTCACCCACATCCTCACCTCTCTGGAAATGTCCATGAGCTGTCATTCCCCATCCAGCCACCAGGTGTCCTGACATCCCCCCCCCCCCCCTGTGTCCTGCCAGTTCCCTCACCTGTGTCTGTTTCCCTCACCTGTGTCTTGTCCGCTGTAAGTTTGGGTCACAGTTAAAGAGAAGGTTTTAAAACCTGGTGAATTAACATCAACAGACTGAAGAAACATTCCTGTGATCCTGGAGAGTCAAATGTGTTGATGTAATAAATTCAGTTTCTAGCTGTGATTCACAGAATCATTGTTAAGATCACAGTGATGATGATGATCTCAGATATCACCTTCAGTATCGACCTGTATAATCCAGTATCGGTGGAGCTGTGGTGCTGTCGCAGTTCTCTCTCTCACAGCTCTCCCCCTCCTCCCCCTCCTCCCCCAGTCTTCGCTCGTCTCTCGGCTCCAGCAGGATGAAGGGGCTGCAGCGGCTCGCTCTGCCCGGAGCGTGAGGAGGCTTCCTGGGCTCCATCTGCTTCGTCCCCCCCCCCCCCCCCCCCCCCTGC
>NW_019457122.1:0-519 GCF_002814215.2 Seriola lalandi dorsalis | reverse complement strand
CACACACACACACACACACACGCAATCCTAGCATGGTGGTTGAACACAAAGGCTGCCAACTACAGGCAACTTGTTCTAACTTGAAAATTAGTATTGCATAACTGTGAAGGATACTAGCGGCCATCATAGCCTACAGGGCCATAAAATTTCACATGAAGACACAAGCAGCCCTCTGCAGTGTTTTTTCAGAAGTCTGATACCGAGGCTTCTCCCTGGTTGGACAAGGGATACGTGAAAATTGTCTGCAGATGTGTCCCAGTTTTAATTTCCTGCCACAGCACTTGCTCATGAAGAAGATCTTTTGCAGCTGTTAAAGGGAATTTACTTGCCACCAGAGAGAGTTATATACACCACTAAACATCAAATTTGACAGGTTTCCCCCTCAGGGTTTATAGGTCACAAGGTCATGGGGGAGTAAGGGGGGTCAGGAAGGGGGTGGGGTCAGGAGGAGGTTATGCTGACGTAATGTGCTTTCCCAAAGGGTGAGGGGTGTATATTAAAGGACTACGTCATCATCCA
>NW_019457121.1:0-485 GCF_002814215.2 Seriola lalandi dorsalis | reverse complement strand
TAAGGAAGAGGATGGTTCAACAAAACAGGAATATGACACAAGACAGAGGTGTTTGATTCCCATGAGAAACCAGCATTCTATATTGTAACCATGACAGTAAAGACCGTGTAATGTTTAGGAAGTATTTATTACATTATTACATTTTGTACGTAACCTAACCAAGCCATGACCGTTATTATAGTAACCATGGTGACGAAGGTAGGTGCACCGCTGTCAGTACAGTCCATGTCTTACTTACCAGGGCTTACTGTTTTCTGTGTTATCTTACAAAAATAAGCAGATTTCAGTTAAACACTCAGAGTCCTGCACGATTGAATAGTGGGTCCAGGTTGGTGTGGCTGAGAGCATTTACTGTATAGTTGTGACATCACAAAGTTACAGAAGTCCTGACGGCTGGTTTTCAGGCTCAGTGTCTGAATACAGGCTGTGTGCATTTCTCTGTGGACTGAGGCTTTGATACTTTCACAGTATTGATATAGAACCTA
>NW_019457120.1:0-614 GCF_002814215.2 Seriola lalandi dorsalis | reverse complement strand
AGTACAGTGGTTACAAGTTTTGCCTTTCATTCCAAGGGTCATTGGTTCAAGTCCTGGTTAGGAATATCTTGCGTGTGTGACATTTTTATGCCTTGCTAAAATATTACGTTTTTTGACATTGTTTAGCCTTACTATACTATGACGTTTATACGCCTTACTATACCATGGTGTTTTTTGACATTTTTTTTGCAATACTATACTATGACGTTTTTTTTTAAATTTTTAAGCCTTACTATACTATGATGTTTTT
Source organism: Seriola lalandi dorsalis (assembly GCF_002814215.2). Classification (NCBI taxonomy): domain Eukaryota; kingdom Metazoa; phylum Chordata; class Actinopteri; order Carangiformes; family Carangidae; genus Seriola; species Seriola lalandi. Next base: position 364 of record NW_019457120.1, on the reverse strand, counting down.
TGATATTTTTTTGCCATACAATACTATGACATTTATACGCCTTACTATACTATGATGTTTGTTGCCATTTTTTTGCCTTAGTATACTATGACCTTTTTTGACATTTGTATGCCTTACTATACTATGACGTTTATATGCCTTATTATACTATGACATTTTTTGAGATTTTTTTGCCATACTATACTATTACGTTTGTTGCCATTTTATTGCCTTACTATACTATGATGTTTTTTTGACATTTTTTTAGCCATACTATACTATGACGTTTTTTGATATTTTTTTGCCATACTTTACTATGACGTTTTTTGACATTTTTTTGCCATACTATACTATGACGTTTTCTGACATTTTTTGCCTTACTATA
>NW_019457119.1:0-759 GCF_002814215.2 Seriola lalandi dorsalis | reverse complement strand
CACACACACACACACACACACACACACACACACACACACACACACACACACACAAGCCTACCTTCTCAATGTTGCCGTACAGACAGAAGAGGTTGAAGATGCGGGTGCAGTTCATCTTGGATGGATGGAGGCCACTCACCATGGCAACAGAGCTAGGAGCGTGGCCAGAGTATGAAGAGGACGACTGGGGCAGAGGGTAGGACACCATGTCCGGAACGTCCACTGAGGTGAGCTTGTACCTGCTGTTGCTGGGCAGAGGCAGCAGGGGGCAGGGTGGACCTGAGGAGGCGGAGACAGCAGGAGCTGAGACTCTCAGGACAGTTCAATAAGGTTTAGTGAAATGAATGTCATGAGAACCGTAATGCTTTTATCTGTTGTTGTTAGATGTAACTGTGTTCTGATGACTCTCATTTTATAGATTCACTCAGTTAAAACTCCAGTAGAGCAGACAGAAGTGATTGATTCAAAGAAAGAGTCAGGATGTGGATTCTTTACTTTGTTTCTCTGTTACTACCTCACATATCATAGATTAACTGCACTATGTTAAATTCCTTTCTCTGGCCAACATTGTCCAACATTGCCCCCTAGTGACCATCCATCCCTGTACACACCAATAAATGAGACCTGTTGTAATTTCCATTTTGTTTAAAGACTATCAGAGCCTCCTCTCTTCTGATTGGCTCTCCGATCTGTTGTTACTAGAGCTCCAGAGAGAAGCCTGAGAGAGGAGATGTAAAACTACACTGAGATAGTTTTTGG
>NW_019457118.1:0-617 GCF_002814215.2 Seriola lalandi dorsalis | reverse complement strand
CAGAGTTAAAGACATGACACTTTATCATTAGGAGAGGTGACATTTCAAGGACAGCAGATTTTTCTCTGACCAGGACTAAACAGCAGATGTACAGAAGAAACGCAAAACGGTACAGGAGGTGATAAAACAACTTCTGGGAAAAAAGTGAAAGCCTAATCACGTTCCCTGCCCGGTTGAAAATTCATTTGGAATCTGGTGTGAAGACCTTCAAAACACTCATTGATGCAGCCCCGGTCTTCAGAGAGATGGGAATTCACTTTATGGTGGAGGGACAGGAAAATTTACAGAAGAAACTGCTGCGCAATCAGTGGGAAACGGCACAAACAACCAAGTCATCAGGACTATCAACAATGACAAATGTGGACTTACAGGTTTTCGTTCAAGGTGAAAATTGAAAGGCAGATAACCAAGAGATGTAAGTAAACTGAGAATACTGTTAAATTACTGTTTGGGAGTTAAGCTTACCTTAAAGACCTAGATTTCCTTGTTTTCATAATGAGGTATTACACTTGGCTGTTTAATATAAATGAAAAAGCGTTAGAATAAGAGGGATTTTCCCCTCCAGATGAAGAAGGAGTAGGATTCTTATTTTTTTCTTTCTATATATATGTTCTTTT
>NW_019457117.1:0-666 GCF_002814215.2 Seriola lalandi dorsalis | reverse complement strand
ATCATCATCATCATCATCATCATCATCACTGCATCAGATGTAGGTATGAAAACACTCAACTATGATTTGCTCTTAAAAACTTCATGTCTTTAATCTCATTTCCTATAAATGTCTGACCGGTTGAAAAGACTTTTATCTGAAGGCAGGAGGTGATAAGTTACACTTGGGATGTTTATCCCATAAGTGAAGCTAACCTAAGAAATGTGTACATATATATGACTCATCAGAAAGTTAGAGTATCTACACGTCTGCCAAGTTCTGATTATCTCTTGATTGCCAGACATTTATGCTGAAAAGCTTTTTATGTGTTTAAGGACATAAAGGAAACACGTGGAGTTTGTAATATGGTGTATCTATGTGTAAAGTCTGAATGGTGTTTTTCAAGTAATTTGCTTCTATAATTAGACAAAAAAAAACTTTCATACATTAAGTGAATCAAACCTCATCTCATTTTACTCACCATTTTGATCACTAAAGAACCTTGTGTAATGGTAATGAAGTAGACATTACTATTAGTATTAGAATAAGTATTTATACTAGTAGTAATACTACAGTATTAGTATTAATAATGTATTTTAAAACAGCAAATGTTTGTGTGGACTGACAAACTAATGTAAAAAGGGTCTTGAACAGGATTTAAAGTGCTAACAGTGAGAAAAAACCTGC
>NW_019457116.1:0-573 GCF_002814215.2 Seriola lalandi dorsalis | reverse complement strand
GTTTCAGTTTACATCCCTGTTTATCCAGAGTCAAAACGACCTTTGACCTTAGGCCACCAAAATCTAATCAGTTTGTCGTTGAGTCCAGGTGAACGTTTTAACGTTTTTACCTTTTCTCCCTGTTTTAACGTTTTAATCCCTGAAGGGATTCCCTGGAGAAGTTCTGGAGGTAGTGAGGTCACAAGGCCAAAGTCATGTTTCGTGACGTCAGTGTGACCTTTGACCTCTCAGAATAAAATCACATTAATCTGAATTAACAGTAATCATACAGATCAATAAAGAGCGTGCAGTGTGTGTCTGTGTAGGTGTCTGTGTCTCTCTGTGTGTGTGTGTGTGTGTGTGTGTATGTTTCTCTGTGTGTGTGTGTGTGTGTGTATGTGTCTCTGTGTGTGTGTGTATGTTTCTCTGTGTGTGTATGTATGTTTCTCTGTGTGTGTATGTTTCTCTGTGTGTGTGTGTGTGTGTGTGTGTATGTATGTTTCTCTGTGTGTGTATGTTTCTGTGTGTGTGTGTGTGTGTGTGTGTGTGTGTGTGTGTATGTTTCTCTGTGTGTGTGTATGTGTGTGTGTGTGT
>NW_019457115.1:0-771 GCF_002814215.2 Seriola lalandi dorsalis | reverse complement strand
TGTGTGTGTTACTCAGTGTGTGTGTGTTGTGTGTGTTACTCAGTGTGTGTGTGTGTTACTCACAGTGTGTGTGTGTCGGGGGTCAGCAGGTTGTGGTCTCCTCTCAGAGGAACACAGCGACGCTTCATACGAGCTCCGTCCTCGCACTGCTGCTGCCGCGGCAACCGAGCTGACACAAAGAGACTGAACACACACACACACGGGGTGGGGGAGGGGAGAGGATGACATCGGCAGCTCTTGATTGGTCAGTGTGACAGAGGAAGGAGGATTAAACAGAGCAGCTCGTCAGGACTAATTAACCTGACAAGACCACAGACTGTTTACATCAGCACACTGTGTGTGTGTGTGTGTGTGTGTGTGTGTGTGTGTGTGTCTGTGTGTGTGTGTGTGTGGATGAACTTCAGTTGGAAACGATCACAGTGAAGCTGTTTCTGCTCTGTGAGGGTTCAGGTCAGAATCTAGTCCAGGGTCAGGAGCGTGCTGGTCCTCACATGTATAGCAGTTTCCTTCAGAGACTAAGATGTTGATTTAAGTGTGAAAGTTAAATAAAGGCATTGTTTACATGTCCGATCATGTGACCTGGACTCAGTCACATGATTCTCTGAGAGAAATCAGAAAGGAATGTCAAATAAACTGTTACCTAACTGTCAATTAACTATTTAATTAGTTGATTGACTTTAATTGACCTAAAGTGAAAATGTTGTTGTTTGTTTGTTTTTACATATTAATGAGATGTTTTTATTGACTTTTATTTATTGTTTTTTTTTTTTT
>NW_019457114.1:0-681 GCF_002814215.2 Seriola lalandi dorsalis | reverse complement strand
GCACATGAATTCAAAATAATTTAACATTCAGTCAACTAGTACAACAGTAACTAGTCCAGTTATCCCACTGTCACTATTGGCAAGAATATGCAATCCTCTTTACACCCATTCAACACTAGCAGGATGTTGTACAACCTTGCCACACAATAAGCTTCCTCACTTTCGCGCTATGGCTGCAGTGAACGAGATGACGTAACCACAACATGGCGGTGGGCAACTCGGAATAAAACTAGTAGAAATACCGCGTTTCTCCTGTCAACATTTACTTGCTACTGGCTGGCTAACGTCTCAACAATATTTACAACACACTCAACCATGTTATTGATTATCAGTGTTAATTAATATACGCTACTGAAACGACTGTGCGTAGTGAAACAACTACTGTCGCCATGACGACACTGGCTGAGGCGTTCCACTGCATAAACAAACTCGCTGTACATATTAAACACCTCAAAACTATCCGAGAACAGTACAAGACAACTAATACTGCATTTACATTACATTTTTATTAGTTTTAGAATCAGTTTAAGAATATAAAAGTGATTTTTACAGTACCTGTCGATTAATAGAGAAAGAATCAAAGTTGGCGCCTTAAACAGGTCCGAGCTCGTTTACTTCCGGTCCGCTCACGTGCAGAGCCAGGAGCTTTGATCCCGAGAGCAGATCCACTGCAAAATCAGA
>NW_019457113.1:0-545 GCF_002814215.2 Seriola lalandi dorsalis | reverse complement strand
TATTTATCAATATTATTTATAGATTCTACTTCACATTAAACTCCTTTGTATCATGAAAAGCCTGAAAATAAACGGGTCACAGTCACAGCGCTGAAACATTTTACACCCACAGAGTCAGAACGAGTAGAAGAGATAAACAAGGAGAATAACGACTGAATCAGGAGAGTTGAAGCTTTTAGAAAATATATAATCTGTCCTTTACAGACCAAACACACCTGAAGTAGCTCCAACAAAGTCTCCCACAGGTGAGACGGTGACTGTACGTCTTTCCTTCTTCTCCTCATCTCTTCCTCCCTTCCATCTTTATAAACTTCCTCTTTCATTGGTCTTTTACTTCGCTCTCTCTCTCTCTTCACTTCTCATGTTGAATCATGTGACGTCCTCAGTTCTCTCCGTTCTGTTTGTGTCTGTCGCAGGTGTGGTTGATAGACGTCAGTCAGTCCGTCGAGCCCACCCATCCTCACGGCCTGGAGTTCCTCTTCAGAGACTGCAGGAACGTTTCCACGGTAACGCCTAGTTTCTTCTTCGTGTGCTATCTCTAGTTG
>NW_019457112.1:0-551 GCF_002814215.2 Seriola lalandi dorsalis | reverse complement strand
AGTAGGGCATAAAAACGTTAAAAAAACATCATATTATAGTAAAGCATAAAACATCTTAGTATGATAAGTCATAAAAACATCTTAGTATAGCAAGGCATAAAAACGCTAAAAAACATCATAGTATAGCAAGGCATAAAAACGTCATAGTATAGCAAGGTATAAAAACATTAAGAAATGTCATAGTATAGCAAGGCATGAAAATGTCAAAAAACGTCATAGCATATTAAGGCATAAAAACGTCATAGTATAGCAAGGCATGAAAATGTCAAAAAACGTCATAGTATAGTAAGGCATAAAAACGTTATAGCATATTAAGGCATAAAAACGTCATAGTATAGCAAGGCATAACAACGTTAAAAAACGTCATAGTAAGGCGTAAAAAAGTATATAGGGGCGTCGCGTAGTGGTCTAAGCAGGCGCCCCATGTGTAGAGGCCACAGTCCTCGCTGCAGTCGGCCCCGGTTCGAGTCCCGCATCGGATGGCCCTCACTGCATGTCATTCCCCATCTCCTGTCTCTTTACTGTCCTGTCAAATAAAGGCATAAAAAGCC
>NW_019457111.1:0-523 GCF_002814215.2 Seriola lalandi dorsalis | reverse complement strand
TTCAAAAATACTTTTGATTGAAAAAAAAAAACTGACAAACTATCCACCACACTTTGTGAACATGCATAAGACTGCTCTTAAGATTGCTCTTGATTTCATCACACTTTTTCCGAAATGTCAACATACAATTAAGGCACTATTAAATCTTTGGAAAATCTATATATCTTGCTTGGGGTATGTTCACTGCTGCACTGCAGCTACAAAAATGCTTGGGGGTGCTGACCAACAGGAAGGTCTTTGAGCTCTGATGAGCTGTGAGAACATGAGTATTTAAAAAGTAACAGCACTGATTAGCATGCTAATTGTTAGCCCTTCCCCCTGCATTTAACCCTCCTGTTGTCCTCATTTTCTGTATACACCCCGTGTCCTCCGGGTCAAAATGACCCGTCTTCACTAACCCCCCAATATAAGCAGCTTAATTGAATTTAAACACCAAATTTCCTCTTGCTTGAAGAAAACAACTTGTCATTCACCACAAAATGTGTGAATACCTGAGTTTTCCCTCTTCACTTGTATTTCTATA
>NW_019457110.1:0-492 GCF_002814215.2 Seriola lalandi dorsalis | reverse complement strand
TTTTTCCATTATTGGATGTTTCGGATTTTACACAGACATGATCCCACCTGCAGAACTGATGACATCAGCCTCAGCTAACTACTATCCTACATGTTAGCATTGTCATTGAGTTTAACACTTTGTCCCAGAATCTCAGTCCAAACATCTGGACTTCACCACACCTGCAGACTGAATACAGACTTCGAACATGATGTGTAACAATGACAGTGCAAATGAATCGATAATAATCTGCAGCATATTTATTTTTGAAGACATTTTTTTGTTGTTGACGTCTACTGCAGAGTCATGTGACCCAGGTGTGAATGCTGACACAAGCCTGATGTTCAGATTAAGACAAAGACCAAGAGCCTTTAAAATAAAGAAGAAAATGTGAATCGTGACACAAAAATCCCCAAATGGTGAAACTCTGAAAATCACAAAGTGTTGATTCTTCATGTTTCGTCACACACACACACACACACACACACACACACACACACACACACACACACA
>NW_019457109.1:0-508 GCF_002814215.2 Seriola lalandi dorsalis | reverse complement strand
TCGCCTGCCGACACAGGGCTACAGTGTTACCCATGTTCTGCATACCCACAAACACACACACATGAAATGTGTACAGATAATATTCATCATAGCCTCCCAACATGCAGATGATTTGCACCAAAAGAATAAAAAGCAGATAAGCTGTTCTTTCTTTCACATTATACTCAAGGACAATGTATACTTACATGGCAGCAACGTTGTCACCATCATCACCATGACGTGAAAATCCTCTCACCTAAAAATGATGCAGCGGCGGACTAACCACCACAGCGGTGTTCAGTATGTGTGTGTGTATGTATGTGTGAGTGAGTGAGTGTAGGTGTGCGTGTGTGTGTAGAGACTCGCTAAGCTGCACTCTCACTGCTACTGCCTCAGCTGGGGCTGTCTCAATGCACAGCCTGTACCATGTCGGCAGGCAGCAGGGATGGACATGTGTGTGTGAGAGTGAGAGTATGTGTGTGTGTGTGTGTGTGTGTGTGTGTGTGTGTGTGTGTGTGTGTGTGTGTGT
>NW_019457108.1:0-728 GCF_002814215.2 Seriola lalandi dorsalis | reverse complement strand
AGAGAAGTTTGATTTTTTTTTGGATAGCAAAATGAAACTCAGCCCGAGTCTGGCCCATATATTTCCTCATATCCTCCAGTTACCCTCCAGTGTTGGCTGACAGCTGGAAGGTTTTGTCATGGTCTCAGCCTGGAGGCTCCAGGGTTTTGTTTTTTTGGACGTTTTTGGGACTTTCTTGATGATTCAGTTTTCTGTGTCTTGGGTTTCTGTTCTGGGTTTTGAGTATTTTTAGTTTGGGTATTTCTAGTGTCCAGTTTAGTCTTCCCTGTCTTGTGCTCTGTTTCCCCGTGCACTTCCTGTTTTATTTTGTAATTTGTTTCCTTGTGTGTCAGTGTTTTGCTTCCTGTCTTGGTCCTGTGTCTGTGTGGTGATTGTCTGCCCCGCCCTGATGTGTTTCACCTGTGTTCAATCACCCTTGCCTCCCTTGTCTATATGTTGGCTGCATTTTGGGTCCAGCTAAACCCTAACTACCCTTACAGTTGTGACAGATTTTCTCTGCTTGTGCCAGAATTGGTCCAGATGTGGAAGTAACATCTGACAATAATGCTGTACATGGGCCAGATTCGGGTGTATACTGAAAGCTATCTGGTTAGGTGGAGGAGACAGAGCACAGAGAAAGAATTTTAGCATGGAGACAAGAGAGAAGAGGAAGCCACCAAGAGAAAAAGAGAGAGTAAAGACACCCATGGAGCTCAAGGAGAAGACCACTGAGAGAGGAGGAGGAGGAG
>NW_019457107.1:0-545 GCF_002814215.2 Seriola lalandi dorsalis | reverse complement strand
ATTTCAAGTCTGTTGTTGAAAGCAACACACCTCTTTAGTAAGACTTAAATATCCTAATTACACCCCATTGTCACTTTCTGTGTCACTGTTTAATTTGACCTGTCTTATTTGTCTCCAGGTCAGAGAGCGATGTCCCTCCCTAGTGAGAGAGTGTCATGTACTTCTGCCGCTGTTAGAGGAGATGGAGAAACACATTACTGCTTTTTACCAAGCCCTGGAGCGGGCCAGTCACATCACTTCCGCTGCAAGAGACCCAGACTCACAGGTCCAGACCCAGCACAAACAAAAGTGGCAGGTATGATAGCAATGGAAGGATTTAACTTAAATGATTGCCAAGTCGAAGCCTTTTCTTATCATAGTAGTTTTGTCCATCATTTTAGACTTGTGCACACTCACATAGTTTGATGATGGATATTTCAGGTCTGCTGACCATCATTTTCACTGTCAAATAAGTGGTTAAAATCATTTGATTAAACTGGGGATTTGACTGGGGATTTGTTTAAAGTCTGTCCGTCTCGTGCCACTTGTGAATAAAAATGGTGATT
>NW_019457106.1:0-621 GCF_002814215.2 Seriola lalandi dorsalis | reverse complement strand
TTTTTTTTTTTTCAAGTAAGCATCTTAAAGTTGTGCTCTGCTTAAGTGCAGTAAAAGTAAATTGATGCACATGACATCGAGTTTTGTCTCTTTGATTTTGTTGAGTGTATGATGTGACGCATGTGATGTATGTGATGCCATACAGTTATAGGGGGAAATCTAAAGGGAACATTGTTGAACCCAGGATGTAAGTTTTTATGTTGCTGTGCCATTACATGGGATGGAAATGTTGGTTTATAGATGTCTTGTATGTACACTTGATTCAGCCTGACCTTTTGTGTTTTGTGTCGATACAAGCATTTTCAATAAAGCTGTCAGGGACTGAAAAAAGGTTAGCTTTTTGTTGGATGGACCTACTTGTAGCTTTGCAAGATAGCAGTCAATCAGAAATGTTACATCAGTTCTACTGAAGCTGTATCTAAAAGTGGGAAGTGGGTTGAAAATATTTCAGGTCTATATTAATTTTGTCTCTGCTCCTGCAATCGGAGAAAAACAGAGGCGACACATGTCAGAACCAGACAAATTACATTGGTGAAGTGGAGTCATCTTCCAGTCAATCACCTCAAAAGCTGGAAAACTGGATGCTTGTGTGGTTGGAGGTTTGCCAACCAGTAGGTGTAG
>NW_019457105.1:0-513 GCF_002814215.2 Seriola lalandi dorsalis | reverse complement strand
GCGGTCGGCCTGGGCAACAAGTATGTCCGGCTTAATGTTGGCGGGACCCTGTTTTACAGCACGCTGCAAATACTGACCAGGCAGAACTGCTTGCTGAAGGCCATGTTCAGCGGACAGAAGGAAGTGTTCACTGATAAAGAAGGTAAACCATCTCTGAACTACAGACGCAAGATGACTGTCAACATTATTACTGACAGTAGCATTGCCAATTTTTTGTTTTAGGGTAAAAGACAAAGACATTCACATCAAATTCAAATTTATATTTATATTTAAAATATTAAGATTTAAAGTGATACATTCTATAGTACAGAGAGAGTTCCAAGGAACCTCCTATTCGCCTTTGACACTTTACTCAAGATGATATTGCAGATTAAATAGTAAAAAATAACTCAGACACTGATGTTCACATATGATCACAACTGGTCTAGAATGAATCAGATCATTTTAATGGAAATGATCATTATGTCATGGCCTGTCAAAGACTCCAGACACCAGTGTCTTACAGGAAACAGA
>NW_019457104.1:0-501 GCF_002814215.2 Seriola lalandi dorsalis | reverse complement strand
TCCTGTTCTGCCACACTCTTTGTTGTTTTGACATTGTTGATATTAAATACTTGATGTGCGCATACGCGAGACGGAAGATCCAGTGCTTGAAGCACCGCCTCTGGCGGTCAGGAAGGATGCATAGAACTGTAGGCTGCTTTTATATGCAGCATTAGGCTGCAGTTTATTTCCAGGAGATTTGGTTCTTACCTGTGCAGAGTACAAGGGCTCAGATGAAAGACTGAGGACTCTGAGGAAACTAAACATGAAATTTTAGGCTGAATCTTTACTTGCAGCGCTCCGTTAGTTCACCAGTCACATTAACTACCGCACACTGCACTGGCTTGTTACAGACAGGACTTTGTGGATCATCAAGACTGTCCTGTAAAGAATAAGCCCAGGTTATTAGGACCCATAGTAACGTTTCACAGCTTGGTGACATCTAGCGGTCGTAGTAATTATGAAGGAGCGAAAAGTGCAGTGATGTAGTCTAAAGAGAGACATAGTCCACGTCAGGAGGAG
>NW_019457103.1:0-623 GCF_002814215.2 Seriola lalandi dorsalis | reverse complement strand
AGTTTTCTTTGTTTAATAATTTTGGGGTTATTTTGATTTTCTAATTGAGATTATTTGTCTGAGTTCAGTTTGAATCATATCATTTTGATATTTGTTATATTTTGAGTATTTTGTTGAAATATTGTTTGGTTTTGTTAGTATATTTGTGTGCTGACCTTTTTTTGGTTGCTTTGTTTCAGTTAGTGGGTCAGTCACAGTAGTTTTCTTTAATTCTTCTTTTTTTTTCTTTTTTTTCTTTTCATATGGTTTCATGCTCCACTAACTGTTCCTCTCTGTCTGCTTACTTAAGGAGTAAGAGGTCTGCAAGCACATGAAGGTCAGGAGAGAAAGGATTAGTGTGATTATATGTTTGAAGTATCGGATTATCTGAAATCAAAAACCTTGAATTCACAGCCTGCCCTCTTCATCCTGACATTTCCAACAAAGGCCACTTAAGAGTTGAAGATCTTTCCAAAACAGTGTGTAAAGTAAGTTGAATCAAACAAGTCTGGTTTTAAGTTTGGCCCTTTTTCTGACATTTCAGGATCTTGTACCTCTTTTATCTGAAATTCTGTCCAAAGATCTCTCCCATAACACCTGCACCAAGGCCAAATGTTTTGCAAACTGATTCTGCACTTAAGTGT
>NW_019457102.1:0-512 GCF_002814215.2 Seriola lalandi dorsalis | reverse complement strand
TGAAGTTTTTACTCGTCTTCCTGCAGTGAACATCACAGCAGGTGAACAACTGAAATCTGAAACTGATGCACAACACAAGAGGGCGCCTTCATCCACCTGACCAGGGATGTAGTGAAGGTTAAAGCTCCTCAGCTCAGTTTGTTCACATGTTTCAGACCATGTTTTTAAGCTGATGAGAAACTTTAGTAAGTATTAGTACATAGTGATTCAGATATGATCCATGTTAGTATAACTGTGTCACATTCCAGCAGAAAAATGAAGTGAGTGAACTCGGTAACGAGTTTTCACATTAAAAAAAACAATGGATTCAAACACTCATCCAATTTCTGTCACTCTATTTGAAGAACAAAATGTAACAGATAAAATACTAGAAAATTCCAGGGAAATTTTGAGTGCCCGTGGGGCTACTGCCAGGATGAGTACATGATTTATTTCCAGTGTTCAAAAGTCACCCTGATCATATTCTGGTTTTGAGAAATGTCTTGATATAAAAGACTCTGATATAAAACAAT
>NW_019457101.1:0-553 GCF_002814215.2 Seriola lalandi dorsalis | reverse complement strand
GCTGAGGTACAGACAGATGAATCTATGCCAGCCACTGTCTTCTTCATTTACACAGATTGACTGTAACAGTCAATAGAAAAGCTGATTTAAAAATCATGAACTCTGGATAGTGGACGAGTGAAGTTTTACATTTAGTTTACCTTTGTAACTGCAAAGTAATGAAACCCACAAAATGAAATACACAACTCTTTGTATAATAATCTACAAGGGAAGAGGCAACCTGACTTTTTAAACATGCTAAAATACTCAAGTTTGGACTGCAGGAGGGAAGAGAACAGGGCACAGAGCAGGTTCCACATAGAGCTGTAGAGTGATAGTAATAATCAGAGTGGCACTCAGTACAGTTCATACCTCCGCCAAGACCAAACAATCCTACACATTAAAGAAAGTGATAAAATCAAATCCTGGTTCTGCCCCTTTAACCAGATCTGCACCAAGACTGAATGTGTTCTTCCCTGGAGCATGTCGCACCCCTCCTCCGAGTTTGCTGCAAATCAGTTCTGTACTTTTTGCATAATTCTGCTGAAAATGAACAGACAAAGGTGAAAACATA
>NW_019457100.1:0-4310 GCF_002814215.2 Seriola lalandi dorsalis | reverse complement strand
TCTTTCTCCAAGCTGGATTTGTCTCAATAACCCTTCTCCTCTTCTTCATGTTTTCCAGGTTCATCAGGAGAAAACATTGTGACTCAGTATCCTGGAGCTGTGTCTGCTGTTCTAGGACAGACTGCCTATATCTATTGCAGAGTCAGAACATTTTACTTCTGTAAGATAAACTGGTATGTTCAGAAGCCTGGAGACACTCTAAAACTCCTGATTAAACATACTTACACCCGTCATTCTGGAGTTTCAAATCGTTTCAGTGGCAGTGAGTTTTCAGGTGAACACGCTCTGATTATCGGTAGAGTCCAGGCTGAAGATGCAGGAGTTTATCACTGTAAGTGTGAACACACTCACTACAGTGACCGTGTGTTCACACAGTGAAAAAGCATCGTACAAAAACCTCCCTCAGTCAGACTGAACAGAAACTGAACTGACTGCTGCAGCTGGAAGCTACTGCAGAGACTGATACAGTTCACTGAGGACACACACACACACACACACACACACACACACACATACACACACACATACACAAATACTCTAACCATTCTATGAACGTCTAACCTTAACACTGACACCCTCAATAATTTCAGACACATATCTAATTTACACATTCTTGCCAACATACTGGAAAAAAAAATATTTCAGATCTTATGAGTGACCACTGACTTAAGCAAAGTTTCAGTCTGGTTTTCAAACTCATCATAGCACAGAAACTGCACTTCTAAAATCTTAAACAACATTAGGATGAAATCAATTAATGGTTGCTTCTCAATGATAAACATATGAACAAAATGTATCAGCTATATCCACAAATGAAGTCAGATTGCATGTGAGCCAGTCTTTGCTGCAGTAAGTCTGTTACACCATGTAACCTGGTAGGAAGGAAAAAGGTTTTTTTTTTTTTTTTAATGGTTGTAAGGCCCCTGGAAATAATGGTGTCAGCAGAGGATGCACTGGCAAGGCCCAGGTTGGGGAAAGTTAGGGGATTTTTGGAAACCTGACACTATTAACATATCCTAGTAGCCCAGTTTGGGGAAATCCAGGGAAGACTGGACATCATTTCCAAGGCAATGATAAGTATTTTTTAGAAAAATAAGTGGAGAATCCACCTGAGAAGGAGGAATGATTTTACTATATAAGATGGTGCACAGACACTTTGTTTTCAGTTCAACGCCCAGGTACTTGCTTGGGTTGTTCCTGTGCAAAGGAATAAACTCTATTGCATTGAACTGTGACCATCTCCGGTGAATTCTTTGACTTTTTGGGACTCCAGAATCTGTGCACAAGAGTTGTTAGTTATGTGTTGGTGAAGAGGTCCACACGTAAACTCTGGTACAGACCTGGACTTCTGACCTCCAACAGTAGGTGTAACTGGGACTGCTAGACTACTTTTAGTCTTACCTGAGGCAAAGAACATTCTCTTTAATTCCAGGCAATGTCTTCTCTACCTGTCCAGTTATCAACTGTGGCGTTCCCCAAGGTTCTATTCTAGGTCCTTTACTCTTCTCCATATACATGTTACCGCTGGGTGAAGTTGTCCACAAATCAAATTTCCATTTTCATGAATATGACACTAAAATTTATTTATCTACCAATCCATCAGACTTTAACTCAATCTCCACACTGACTACCTTTTCCCATTAATTTTACTAAAATTTAAAATTTTCACAATAAATTTGTTTGTTTTCTACATGACAGTAAAGTTATGTACTTCTTCATGGTTTAGGGCAGTTCAATGTGTGTACTATGGTGATATACTATTTTGGATTTTGGGGTTAAGGTTTTTACTGTTATTTTTCCAAACATAATAGAATAATATCCATTCTGGTATTTGTGGCAATTGTCATTCCTCACATGAGCTACCAAATTATTACAAACGGACTAATTCTGGTGAATTCATTGTTTTTCAAAGTCAGAGAGCCGTGTCTCTCTACAGTGAGAGGTTTTTGTACGACGGCTCAATGACTTTGTCTCACTGTGGTACACGTTTGGTGGAGGAACCAGACTGGAATTTGGAAGTAAGTTAATATTATTCTGATTTTAGTTATTTTTAGAGAGCCGTGTTTTTCTACTGTGAGAGGTTTTTGTATGATGTCTTAATGAGTTTTTGTTGTTGACTGTTTGGTGGAGGAACTAGACTGGTATTGTAATGTAACATAAAGTTTTAAATTCAGTTTCTGAATGGTTGTAGTGGATAAAATGATCTTGTTTTATTTATAAGACTTTGAATATTGATGTTTTTATTTCTCCTCCTTCATCATGGAGGTGAACTCAGAGAAGCTTTACTAAACTTTTCTTTACACATTCCTGTCATGCTGAAATTGAAGTTCAACTGGAGAAAAGATAAAACTTCAGTTAGATTTTAAATGTCTTTAATGACTTAAGATTCACCTCCAACAATTATAATTTACTCAAGGTATGTATCACTTTCTTGTGTAATTATTTCCATTGTACTTTGAAATCCTTTAAGAGGTTGTTAAACAATGATTTAATTCCACATAAAGAAGATTTTATGGTTGTCTGATTATTTTATGTATTATTTCATGTTTCTTCAGAAAGCTAAGGTTATGTAAACTCAAGACTTTTAAGAACAATGTTTAAAAAATTTAAAAATCAGTTGTGTTTCCAGTGTAGTTTGAGATATTTCAGGTCAAACTGTATGATGATTGTCTCTGTGCTGATGTGCATGAGAGGCTTCTTAAAGGGAAGTGAAACAATGTGAATGAGTGACTGGTGGAGCAGAAAAACCATCTGACAGAAACTCCTTAAATGAGAAAATCAACTGTCACACAGTAAACGTGTCCGAGTGTGTACTGTTTGATCGACAGCTGTGTGGTCCCTGTCATCTAAGATGATTGGTGTTTCCTAGGTGATGCCCGTCCCACCCTGACGGTGCTGCCCCCGTCCAGCGAGGAGCCGAAGCAGGGCAAGGTTACACTCCTTTGCCTGGCCAACAAGGGCTTCCCCTCAGACTGGAGACTGGCCTGGAAGGTGGACGGCAGCAGGAGCAGCAGCTGCAGCTGGGAGGAGAGCAGGAGCCCCGGGGTGCTGGAGAAGGACGGCCTCTACAGCTGGAGCAGCACCCTGAGGCTCCCTGCAGACCAGTGGAGCAAGCTGGGCTCTGTGACCTGTGAGGCCACCAAGGGCTCCAAGACTCCAGTCTCAGAGACACTGAGGAGAGACCAGTGTTCCCAGTCCTGACCTGACTCAATTGGTTACTGCAACTGGTTTTACTCTGCTCTCTGTCACACACACTCTCTCTCTTTCTCATGTTCTGTCTTTCTCTCTGATATGTTTGCTAGTTTTCTCTAATGTTTGTCATTTTACAATTTCCAGAAAATAAATATCTGTTCATCAAATAAATTCTGCTTCCATTTGTAGTTTTTAAAACATAAACAGATGATCATGATACTTTCTCAGTGAAAAGAAACACAACCTGATTGATCCCTGAAATATAAAGTCAGGTATCATCAGCATAGAGAGATATCCAGTAACTCTGCACTCACTCTGCAACTCTCTCTCTCTCTCCCTGCTGTTTGATTCTAGCAAAACTGATGTGTTCAATATTTCTTGACAATAAAGAAACTTTGATCACAAGAGTTATTTTCGGTGTTATTTTATTATTAAAGCAATACATGTCTACTGTCTTGCTACTGATGTCTTAACAGTAAAAGCTAAACCATGAAACCCACAGTGACTCTTGTCCTTTCTGGATCAGGTCACAGGGACATTGTTGTTGCTTGGTGATGATCAGAGAAAGAAATGATTGTATCAATTGATTCAATCAAACTCTCTCAATTCAAGCAGACAGTGTCTCAGTGTAACAGTCACATCCTAAACCCTGGTGGGAGCTAAAGGTATGGATGGTCATATGAAGACTTTTTAAGACATGATTTTCCATAGCAAATGTTACGTACATATGAACATAGACTGAATTTTTATATATGGATGGCAATATTTTAGTAATATTTTATTACTTATCTCTTCATATTTCCAGAGGATGTATATATGTGATTATAATATATTCTCCTATAGGTGACATATAATCCAAAATCCCTCTTGATATAGGGATCTATATGTCCTATTACATCTCTGTATGGGGTCCTTCATTTGTGACCTCTGACCTTCTCTGTGCTGATGTTAGAACATGTGGATGCAGTGGAGAGACTGTCAGCTCTTTTGGATTTTCTCTGTCAAATGAACAAAGTGAAGCATCAACATGTTCACATGACTGCAGCAGTTTTTACTCACTCTTACATTTTCTTTGTAAAATGTGTCTCAGTTTGTTTCATAAACTGCTGTCAAATGTT
>NW_019457099.1:0-636 GCF_002814215.2 Seriola lalandi dorsalis | reverse complement strand
AAAAAAACACCAAAAACTATAAACCAATGAAAACACCAGGGAAATTCACACGAGGAGAGCAGGTACAAGACACAGGTGTAACACATTAGGGTGCACATTATATCGCAACTGGCTTATTGAGCCTGCTGCCTTACACATGCGTAACTGTGTGTATACATGTATGTGCAGTATATGCCTGATAGTATGCAAGTATGTGGAAGAGCTTAGTACCAGTATATTTGTGTGAAGTATTCAGTTGTGGCCGAGCAGCTTCTCAGAGAATTGACACACATTGATATTGTGGATAATAGCAAACTGAGAAACAGATTAATTGAGAGCAGAATAGATTTTACTTTGTTCAGGTTACAGTATTATTTGCTAAAAAAAAAAAAAAATCTTCAAAATATAATTTGTGTGTTTGTGAAATGAATTTGTCTGTGAACAAAAAGTCCCACTGTGACTCAGGAATAACTTCATACTTTTACAGTAATTACTATAAATGTTTGCTCAGAATATAAACTACAATCATGGTTTCCCTTTGACTGATATTTAGTTTGTGTTTGTCTGTTTTACACTCAGGCCAGTGAACGTGTCACTCTTCACATGAAGCATCAAGAAATTAACATTTTCTCGCACAACGAGAAAGTAAATTCAAAG
>NW_019457098.1:0-599 GCF_002814215.2 Seriola lalandi dorsalis | reverse complement strand
CACTACATCCAAAATGCATTTACTGTATAAATGAAATAAAAATGAGTCTTTCAGACCCGAGCTGGTAGCTGATGCTGTTCCTCTGCTTTGTAGATCTCTGATGCATCTGGTTCGATGAAGGTGTCAGCTGTGGCTCCATCCAGTCCCTTCAAACAGGCCATGTTGTCTCCTGAGGAGTGCTACATCCTGGACAACGGGGTGGACAGGAACATCTTTGTATGGAAAGGTGCCGACAACATCAGAGACTACATAACACACCAGAAAATAGTGTTGAACGAACTCAGAACACTAGCTTTTAGTTTTCTCCCCGTGTCCTCACAGCTATTTCTTCTCCACAAATTAATAAGAATTTATGTGGAAAATGTGTGTCCACAAGTAGTTGTGCCTCCAAGCTAAACACCTGACTCACTCTGATATTTTAAAATTCTGGCTGCGATACCATCGCAATCACTTATACACAATTTACTTTCAGTAATGTTGAGCTAAAATGAAATCTACAATAATTCTTGTCAAGGTTGAGACCAGTCCGGAAAGTTTTTGAGCCCCCTGGAGGTGTCATATGATATATTCTGTGAAGCATCTGCAGCTAATAATGCCAC
>NW_019457097.1:0-561 GCF_002814215.2 Seriola lalandi dorsalis | reverse complement strand
AATGCCTCACATGTTGCTTTTCACTATACAGTTTTGTAATGAAGAGAAGTGGAATAAAGCCTGATCCTTTGCATTTGATTTAGATTTTCGAGGCTCATGTCATTGACAGCCGAGTGATCGTGGACTCGGGCACTGTGTCAGAATCATTTCTTCAAATACAAAGAAAAAAAAAAAGAGCTCTTCATGGTCTTATGAACAGAAACAAGCTCTAAATGAGACGGACAAAAACAACACACACAAATGCACTCACAGTTTGAAAGCCTGCAAATGTTTGAAGGCCATGAGTGCACTACTTCTGTAACTGCAACAGTTTAGCGCCTGTGGATGGAAACAAAGAGACCATCACTATAAAAATGACAGTTCAAACAGCGTAAAGTATGTTTACTGTATAATATAATTAAAACCACTTTAAGATTTCATTATTTTGTTGCATAGAACTACTTTGTTGTTAATATAGCACCATCCCTGTGCTGCAAGTGGCTGAGCAGGTTATTTGTTTCCCCTGGTCTTCTGAGAGTTTACAGTGGACGTCAAACAAGAACAATCTGAATTTATATATTT
>NW_019457096.1:0-546 GCF_002814215.2 Seriola lalandi dorsalis | reverse complement strand
AGATCTCAAGTGTGTGGTTTGGTTGTGGTTTATAGTTGCTTAAGAGCCAGGTGGTGGCCCAACACGGTCAAATATTTTCTCACATATTGTAATTTCACATAGTTATTTTCTTAGCGGAAGTTTCAGTTTAAGAAGAAGACTGTAAGACTGCACAAAAGAAGAAATGTTTACCACTAGATATTCTGCTGCAGCATGTTGATAACACAATTAGTGTGGTTGAAAGTTCACAATTTTCATAATATGTACTACAGACTTCTTGATAGATTACTTTGCTGAAAACAGACTCGTGGTCTGACAACAAGATTAACAGACAATGAAAAGTAGCCGAATGAGCACACTTACCTGCTTTTTTGACTGGCTCTGGCATCCTGAATGGTCTCTACTCCTCCACAGTGTGACTCACTTTTCCTAAACAGTCTGCTGTCTATCTCAACCCTCTGCCTTTAATAGTGCTGCTGCTTGCAAATGGCCTTCCCTCCTTTCATGAACCATCCCACCTCTCCTGACATTTTTTTTCTAGGCCCAACACAGTGTCCAAAAAACAAT
>NW_019457095.1:0-546 GCF_002814215.2 Seriola lalandi dorsalis | reverse complement strand
TTGAAGCATCTCGCTTTAACTTTGTTAATTAGCATCGTCCTTGAGGGTTTCTTTAGTTTTTCTCTCAGGTGCGGCTGACTTAGAGGCAACATCTTGACATGAAACGCTACTCGTCATCAGTCTCAGGGCTTAGTCATACTTGTTCTTTGCATTTTGATTTGCATTGTCTCTACGTCTCTGCTCATGTTATTGTTGATATGATTCATCTGAACACATGTCTCATTCTGGCAGCTTCTTACAATTCTTTGGATGATTGAGTTTCGATAACTTCCACTGCAACCAACCACAGCATCAATGGCGAATAGATTTCGCAACATTTTTTCCAACTGTGTCTGTGATTGTGCTCACATAGCAACTGCAGATTCAAGTGACCAGATGTTTGCGAGACAGCAGTTGGATCAGATTGGTGCAAACTTGCTTTTTCCTTTACTGTCTATCAATCATGTGAGTTTGTTTCTTCTCTGTCTTTTTCTTTTTTCTTTTGAACCGTGATTTATTTTGAGATGAAAGATGACACAACCACAGCTCCGAAAAGAAAACGGTCCA
>NW_019457094.1:0-680 GCF_002814215.2 Seriola lalandi dorsalis | reverse complement strand
AACCTTGCAGGATTTGGTTTCTCTGAGTGTTTTTACCTGAAATCTGCTGTATTTTTATTGGATCACTCAGAAGACACTCAGCCAATCAGAGGAGAGGCTCAGAGCCTCCTCTCTTCTGATTGGCTGAACTTTAAATCCTGTTTCCCGTAGTTTTAGTAGAAACAACAGGAGACACGATTCACTTTGTTCCAGACCGAAATTTCACAACATCTTTTGGATGGAAAACTTCAGGTGTTCTTTGTATTTGATGCTAACAACACGCTAATACCTGCTAAACATCAGCATGTTAGCATTATCATGAAGCCCCTCACGGAGCAAGGACCACAGACACCAGCTATGAGTTTTTCATCACTTCATAATGAGTGTCATTTTTTTGCTGAAGCTTCCAGGGTGATTCTGTTTTCCCTGTAGATGTGTCGTCATATATCTGAGCTGAGTTGCTGTTTCCCACACAGCAGATATTTATCAGTTTACCGGCCAAACGATGAAAGGTTGTGGATGATGTGTTTGTCCTGTCTGCCCACTTTGGCGGGAGCCCCAGTAATGATTTGGAAATCCTGTTCGACTTTAACAAATCTATTAGGCTAAAACAAATATATCGAGTGTCCTGGGAAATTTGGGATTAAGTCGTCAGCGGGGCTGCGTGGACACTGTGGACGGAGCTTGTTTCATGTCTATTA
>NW_019457093.1:0-546 GCF_002814215.2 Seriola lalandi dorsalis | reverse complement strand
CTCATGTGGAGCATGCAGACTCACGTCATGGAGGAACACCCACTAGATGGAGCTATTGTACGCCAGAGACGTTTGAGCTCTGTTGATTTCATCTTGGCTGGCCTGTGTGGCTTGTCACAACGCAGAAATAGAACAGATAAACACATAAGGCAAAAGTGTTGTAAAAATAGACGACTAGTGGTCAGCCGATGGCTTTTGCTCTTATTGTGTTGCTCCACTTCTGATGACATCAGGCCTATTTTACCCTGTGATGGGGCTTTTTGAGACATGTGATTCAAATGAGATAAAGCACTTAAAAAGCTTCCATCATGTTTTTTTTTTTGCCTTGAGCTCAACTCAAAGAGCCACAAAACATAAAAAAAAATAAACACTAATTCCTTCACTTATATTTAGAACACAGCAAATATCCCCATATTTATAAATCTGCACTTAGGACTGAACCAAGTCAAGTGGTCCTGTCCAGCAGGAGCTAGACGTTGGATGTTTATACTAAAACAAAATATAACTGTCCTCTCTCTTTCCACCACGTCCCTCCCTTGCTGAATG
>NW_019457092.1:0-530 GCF_002814215.2 Seriola lalandi dorsalis | reverse complement strand
CCGCTCTCTCAGGTCAGCTGACCGGCCGCTCTCTCAGGTCAGCTGACCGGCCGCTCTCTCAGGTCAGCTGACCGGCCGCTCTCTCAGGTCAGCTGACCGGCCGCTCTCTCAGGTCAGCTGACCAGCCGCTCCTGAAGGTTCCCAAAACCAGGCTGAAGCTCCGAGGGACCCGAGCTTTCTCTGTTGCCGCCCCGAAGCTGTGGAACGAGCTGCCACTGCACATTAGCTTTTAACGCTGCTTAGGTTGTTGATTTTATGTGCCATTTTGTACATGTTTTATTGTGTTTTTAATGATTCTGTCTTTCACTGTGTTTATTTAAATGTACAGCACTTTGGGAACCTTTGTGTTTATTTAAATTGTGCTTTATAAATAAAGTGGATTGGATTGGAAATGATGAGCCCTTGAATATTTAATTAACTAAATAGTTCTAAATGCTAAATTCTTAATCCAAAAACCTAAATTCAACTAATCAATTGGTTTAATAAACAAACAAAAAAATTAATAAGCTTTCCTCAATTTGAGAATCTTT
>NW_019457091.1:0-594 GCF_002814215.2 Seriola lalandi dorsalis | reverse complement strand
TTGTACCAATTAAATGCTGGAAAGGTTTGAGATGCTGGAGGCTAATGGGAGCTGCAAACTAAGCTAAAGCATTAGCTAGCATTAGTTTGATGTACACTAGCTAAACAATGCTGTTTGTTTATCCTAGCTTTAATATTATGCATAGTGAATTGTCGCTAGTTAATCAACCTAGCTAACATTTAACCCAGTTGTTTGTATTGGCATGAATACCCAGAGATTTTTGTACTCATTTTCCATTCACTCATTCCTCAACATTTGTGCAAACTTCTCGTAAGCAAACCAGCTACATAGTTAGCATGCTCTATAGCAGCTACACAGTTGTCATGGAGACCAGATTAAGGTAACCACAGATATATTGTGATTTGCTAAACTGTCTCAGATTGTCACTGCATGTGATATTTCTCTCAGTATTTAGCAAGAGGCCAAATCCATGTTTTCTCTATCTGCTCTAAATAGAACATTAAGATACAGCATCTAATGTGACTACTGGAAGTGGACAAAACTACAGTTACACTGACCAGATATCTTGCTTTAAAGGGCCTTTAGCGGCATGAGGCTGGAACAGAGATGAAACACCAAAACACACACACATGC
>NW_019457090.1:0-510 GCF_002814215.2 Seriola lalandi dorsalis | reverse complement strand
ACTCACCTGCAGTGTGGTGTCGAACACCACCAGTTTAGAGCTGGTGGGGATGATGTCGTAACACTTGTGACACTTCATGAAGCGCATGTAGATGTCTCTCTCCGACTCCTCCGATGCTGCAGACACACAAACAGTGAACACATCTCACTGGAGTTCAGGTTGCTGTTGTAATTAAACTGCAGAAGGTCACAACTTCTTCTTCTTCTGGCGTTTCTGTCTGCTACATGATCTCACACATTTCTAGCTTTCTACTCCTCTGCATTTATCAGTTTAACAGTAATAATGAATTAATCCAGTAATATAACATTTGTCACTCTGTAGTGGGCCGTTCTTCATAATGAGTAGTGTGATTAACGAGCTGCGATCAGCTGATCCTTTCTCAATGTCGGTCACAGAGAGATGTCACAGAGTGATGCGTCGTCACTCACAGACAATCTCAGCTGATTAACCATCAGACTGAAGTTTGACAGTAATTAACATTAATTAACTGCATCTTATATAATCTACCAC
>NW_019457089.1:0-645 GCF_002814215.2 Seriola lalandi dorsalis | reverse complement strand
GTTCCACAGATTTTTCCTTTGTGTTTGTTTTGTGGGAGGAGAAAAATAAGAAGACATCTGTAGACGTCACAGCAAAAACTCTGACTCAACGTTTCATCAATTAATCAAAAACACTCAAGGTCAGATTAATTGATAAAGAAAGTAACTGTCAGCTGTGGGTGTGGTCGGCTCGTTGTGAAATAAAAGCCAAAAAACTAACAAAAAACAAAGCTTCATAATGGCCACAAATTTGAGTTAAAGCAGACTTGACTAGTACTATTTATTATTATTATTATTATTATTATTATTATTATTATTATTATTATATTATTATTACTTTTAGTAGCAGCAGCAGCAGAGGTTAAATAGTATTAATACACTGCAAGAGAAACGTTACGTGTTCCAGATACTGAGGCTAATGTTTATATGGTTTTACTGGAATAAAATTTTATAAATTATAATTAGAAAAAAGGAACTCCAGGTTCATGTCCTCATGTCTACCTTCATTTGTCCAATCAACTTTAAAATCAAATTTTATTACCCAACAAAAAGGCATCAACATTTATCTCTTTGTCCTAAATGTTGTCGATTTAAGTTTCCTGAGTAAAAACACTGGAATCAGTTTATACAACCACCACGAAGGTTTCTATATTTCTGCAGAGGTCA
>NW_019457088.1:0-609 GCF_002814215.2 Seriola lalandi dorsalis | reverse complement strand
TGTTTTTTTTGCCTAAATCACCCCCTCATGATGCTGGCCACCTCTGGTAAAATCGCCTGAATCCTCAGTTGAGAGGAACATGCAATTCTACCCCCGGTTGTATAATGGCCTATGTCAAAAGTGTGACTCTTTTGTTGAGTTTTTTGTGTTTCCTGAAAAACCTGAAAAAATGACTTAGGCCATTATTTTAAGAGGGTGTCGATATAAAAAGGAGAGTGAGCCGATTTTATTAGACAGTACTTTGTAAAGAAGAACTTACTCTTACAGTAAACTTTCACAAACTTTGCCAGAGACTGCACTCAGTGATGCATTCAGGTTTTTCAGTAAAAGCGCTGAGGGAGCTTAGTGTAATTCCCCATTTAATGTGAGAAGTACCTGGGTTGAACAACCTTGAGGATATACAGGTGACAGCGCTCACAGACGGTTTGACTTGGCTGTCATGGTGTCACTGGTGTTATTGGAAATTCTGTCATTGGCCACAATAAGGGAACTCCCATCGAGGAAACACAGATTTAAGATTGTGTGCAGCAAAATTGAGAATGTCCTTGCAGTAAGTACATAGACGTTCACTGAAAACCTTGGCGGTTGGAGCATCAAAACTTGAAAAAC
>NW_019457087.1:0-689 GCF_002814215.2 Seriola lalandi dorsalis | reverse complement strand
CATGTAGAGAACATGATGGACATATATGTCAATTGATTATTCAGGTCCAGTTTCAAGCGGCTGAAAAATGAAAGCAACACCGAAGTGCCAAAACCTGCAGTTCCTTGAATGGCCACTAGAGGCTGGCTCCAAAAATGAGTCAATCCCCATAGACTCCCATGTTAAAATGTCCAAATACATAGCAGAAATGTTTACAGCCTGGTACAAAAAACTGTTTTGGTCTTTATAGCTAATTTCCTCCTTCATGACGACTGTACAAGGGATGAATTTTCATATAACACAACCATTTAAATTTTATTAAAGCCTATAGTACTGCATAATTGAGGGCGTGGTCACTTCGTGGCGCTCTCACGTGGTCACTGTGAGTGACAAGTGCGTGACAGCGTGAGAGCGCCACGAAGTCTCTGCTCCGCACACGCCCCTCCTCTTTGCCCATTTTTGGATTAGCTGGGAGTGAGGCGGAGTCAGGCACTGCCAAGATGGCGACAGCAGAGCAGCTCACTCTGAGCCACAAAACCGCTCTTCAGAAGGAACCTGTGGGTGACGTCACGGAGGCTGCGTCCATCTTTATTTACAGTCTATGGAAGTGCTCCGACTGCCAGTCACCTCAACAGTGTGATCGATTTTCTTTTCCTCACACACCAGCCATGTTATCGCAGCTACACGTAGCTCATGTGCTTCGAGGTCCC
>NW_019457086.1:0-687 GCF_002814215.2 Seriola lalandi dorsalis | reverse complement strand
TCTGATTAAGCACCAGGTTCATCGCTGAAGCGAAACCTCATCAAACACACAACATGCTCACTGATGCAGCACCATAAACACAAGAGTAAAACTAGAGAGAGTTGATCAATAATCATGTTTGACTGTCAGAAAGACTGAGCAGAGATGCCTTCACTGACCTCAGGACATCTTACAGTCATCTTCTGTGACTGTGTCAACTGACTTCAGGTGCGTCCTTCTTCTGCTGAAGGCTCCAACAGGTGGATCCTTCACGGTCCAACATATCCCATGATTCATTGCTCTCCGGTGATGAAAATAACATGTCAGTAAACCACAGTGACAGATGAGGATCACACTGTTAAATGTCAGTACGGTGTTTCAGCTCAACAACGGTACAACTGCTAAAACCAAGAGACTGAAAACTAAAGTCATGTGTTGTCAGGGTTGCTAGGCAACAGGAGCAGCGCTTTGCAAGGGTAAGGGCGGGAACAGCTGAGCTCACGTGTCTCTAGTCTTGTGTTAAACATATCGAGGACTTCTGCAGCCAATCCCAGCTGACACTGGGCGAGGGCAGAGCACACCTGGACAGGTTACCTGTCCATCCCAGGACCGACATACAGAGACTCATTCCATTCACACTACAGACGCTTCAGAACCAGAACCTTCTTCCTGTGAGGCCACACTTCTCACTACTGCAGACCACTACAG
>NW_019457085.1:0-598 GCF_002814215.2 Seriola lalandi dorsalis | reverse complement strand
GCGAGAGAGCTGGTTTCTCAGGTAGCAGAGCTGACCTGGGCTGGGGCCTTTGTTGCCCTTTGAAAAGCCGAGAGGAGAGAGCTGGAGCTGCTCTTCAGAGCAAGCCGAGAAGAGAAGAGGGAGAACCAAGAAGGAGATCTGGTTTTGTTTGGTGACACCCTGGGGGTCACATGTCACAATGGCTGGCCAGTAAGGTCCGCGGGGGGAAGGGTCATCCCCAGGTGTGAACAGTGAGGAACTGTGAAGTGGGAGTTCCTTTGTCCAGTGGAGCAAAAAAACATCTGGTCTCTTGAATGATGAGTCCCAGAAAATGTCTACCGACTCATTTAAGCTCAGAGGGAGGGTAATTGAGTAAAATCCAACCTTTCAATGTCTAACGGATTCGTAGATCTCATCTGCAGTTGATCCATCACTGTCTAGATCATCTACTCTACATAAATGTCACTCACATTCCTTGTTTAGTGGTACATCAATCTGTTGCCTCTAATAGTGCTTTCAGCTTTGAATTATTTACCACAGAGTCCTTGCCCAATAAATCTTTTATGTCTTACCTTGACTTCAGTATGCTTTTATGTGACTGCTGAAACTCATCTGGGTG
>NW_019457084.1:0-684 GCF_002814215.2 Seriola lalandi dorsalis | reverse complement strand
TTGTAGGTAAAGTCTTTCACTGACAGCGGCCTCAGGGTCTCTGTCCACTATCATCCTCTGACACCTACTGTAGGCTGCCTCACTGTTTCATGGAAACCTCTCATGGCTCTCATGGCCTGCTTTGTTTTAGGAAGAAGGTTTTTTTTTTTTTTGCATCTATTCACATGTTAATCCTTTCTGCCTTTATGTCTGTCACAGCGCAGCTCGGGTGACACGTCGTTGACAGCTGAATTAATATTTTAGAATTGTTTTTGGTCCTAACACGTCCACTGGCACGTCTACATTTTCTCTGCTGGTTTCAAACACGACTGGAAGCTGGTGTAAAATTCGTCTTTTTACTCTTTGGTCACATTTTTGTGAATGAAACTTGACCTTCCTCTCCAAACAAAGTGAAACAAGTTCACTCGAGTATGTTAATGATCAAAATAACACAAACGTAGAGCTCCTCATTCATCAGGGTGAAAAGAGTGATTGACGACAGGTTTGTCCAGTTGAAGAGAGTTTGGTGCTTCGAGCAAAGTTTCTTGTTTACATCACATTTGTAAAATAAATCATGTATCATTTACAGCTCACTCAAACTGTCTCTCTTTCTCATTTCCTGTCAGTCCTCTTTTTTTTCTCTCTGATCCTTCTTGCTTCTCTCTCTCTCTGTCTCTCTGTCTCTCTCGCTCTCTCTCTCTCTCT
>NW_019457083.1:0-571 GCF_002814215.2 Seriola lalandi dorsalis | reverse complement strand
TGTGTGTGTGTGTGTGTGTGTGTGTCTGTGTGTTTTCAATTTTTAGCCTCATTTAGTTTGCTTAATGTTTTTCCTTCCTGTGAGAAACTAGACGAGCGACTTCACATAGAATTGATGGTGAAGGTTTGAGCGTCAGGAGGGACGACGTCTCTCTGCAGCCGAGAACAGGAAGCACGAGGAAACACCCGTCACCAGTCTGAAAGAGCAGAAAGCACCGTGACCTCGGCCGTGACCTCGGCTGCAGCTCTGGAAGATGTCGATCAATCAGCCTTTTTCTTCTCTGCCTGATTTCAGAGCGTGTAGTGCGGGGAGGATTATACTGTGGCACTTTTCACAGACTCTCCGCTGTCACACATTGTCTCAGTTCTAATCCTACATGAAATTAATGAGGGATTAACTGTGCAGCCTCTGCAATAATCACATATTTTCCTGTATGTTTAGAGCTCTTTGGTTTCTCTAAGAAACGAAAGATGCAGCTGTCTTTGCAAAAAAAAAAAACATCAGAATCAACTTTTCCTCCTCCTCCAGCGTCTGGAGGTGTGATCACACCTTCGCTCGTCTGATGTGACCT
>NW_019457082.1:0-708 GCF_002814215.2 Seriola lalandi dorsalis | reverse complement strand
CTGCAGACGCTACTCAGGGCTGAAAATACAGGCCAACTACTCTGCACACTGGGTAGAAATTTTCTTTATAGTGCACAGTGCTGTTTATGTTAAAAACAAATATGGCATTAGCTGTCAAAGTAGTCAAAGCTCTATTAAGGAGACTAAAGTGATTAGTTAAGTGATTCGTGCATTAACAATATGTAAGTTTAAAGCTTTTCCATTTTATCTATTACACCCTCTCCCTGCATTCCAATCCGCGCTGTTGAATGCATGCCGCTAATAAAGTTACTGAACGTAAGGGATTGGACGATGGCGGCCTCGTCTTAACAAAATTCAGCTTTCAGTAAGAACCAGAAGTGTTTTCAACATGTAAGAGCCCGTAGAACATCACTGGGATTTTTACTGTTTGATGGGACTGACATTATCAGAGCACCCTCGAGTTTGCCAGAGGCTTGATTTCTTTTTCTTTTTTTTTCTTTTTTTTTTTTTCTGATGGGTGAAAAAAAAATACACACATGGGCATACCAGAATACATTAACATTAATGAGTACTGCAGTAAAAAATTGCTGTTACCTGATCTCCCCAAAGAAAGTAATGATGGTCAAATGAGGATTTTTGCTTCCTAGTGCTGAATAAAAGCAGTTTATTCCCCTTTATGGACAGTTATCAAAAAATCCTTGTTGTTTCATGCTTTGTCAAATATATAGAGAAAAGATGTTTAATGCA
>NW_019457080.1:0-518 GCF_002814215.2 Seriola lalandi dorsalis | reverse complement strand
CTAAAGTAAACACAGAAGGACACAGCACAAAGGTCACTACATAAAAATGTGTGTGCGGTCCACCTGAATGTGACACGTTACCTCTGCCAGCCCATGAGTCTTCAGTGTAGCCATGACAAAGGCCAGTGGGACCAGAGATGTAACACGAGATTGTTCCTTGAAAATCTAGGGCAAGGTTCCTTCTCCACATGTGTCAGTCTGTGTGTGTTGTGCTTGCCCGGCAGCTTCCAAGTGTGCATATGCATGTTTATTCTGTGTGTGTAAGTTTACTGACTTGTGTGTATCTGTATGTGTGCTGGTTTGAGAGCATACTATTGTGTGAAAGTATGGGTGTGTGTGTGTGTGTGTGTGTGTGTTTGAGCCAGACTTGTGCATGCGTGACATACAGAGGCAAAGTGTGTGCATAATCATGCTTGGCTTTGTGAATGCTTGCTCTCTGTGTATGTGTGTGTGTGTGTGTGTGTGTGTGTGTGTGTCCCAGTGCAGCAGATGAAGGCAGGGAGGGGTGTTCTAGTGCT
>NW_019457079.1:0-618 GCF_002814215.2 Seriola lalandi dorsalis | reverse complement strand
AAGAACAATACAGTTAAAAATATGTTATCTCCTCTGAAGGATAACTCAGTAAAGGTGTCATATGTATTAGTTATGGCAATTCTCCATCTCCTGCACCCTTCATATGGATCCTTTTCACTCTGCTCCTTCGATCATGAAATGAAGTAGTGCTACACTGGATTTAAAAGAAAGAAAAACAGGTGATTTCATTCGTCATGCCTGATACTGAGCCCTTATACACCCACATATAATGTATGTGCCCACTGATAATGTATTCCTCCTAATCTCACTGTGTTTCCAGCCATAGCACAGCTGCACAGCAGCCTCTGCGACAACACAATTACCAAACATCAATCCTTGTCTTCTGCACTCATGCCGTGCATGACTGATACAGACAAAATAGAGCTTACGGAGCTCTGCAATCAGGGCTGTAAACTAACTTTTTGGCTCACCTGCCAAGGGGACCGGTAGATGAAAAAATCTACCGGCCAAGTAAATTTTTTACCGGCCAAGTAATAAATTGCCTCTTTTTGTTACATATACATCTGTTTCAGTACTTTTCATTGAGATAACAGTATTATATAGCGATATATATATTAGGAAAGAGACCAAAATATTATTCAAAATACATTTTTAATA
>NW_019457078.1:0-625 GCF_002814215.2 Seriola lalandi dorsalis | reverse complement strand
AATAACAGCAGCATATTACTAAAAATGCAAGTGCTGTTATCCATGTACTGTGTATAAAGTATGCACTATGAACCTCTATATGACATACAAGTCTGTGTGTGACTAGAAATCATGAAGAACCAGTAAATAACAGATAGGAAGAAATGGTCAAAACAAGGCACTTTTGTGATTCTCATTATTTTCTGCACCTCAGGTAAACTTAAAGCATATAAACAAGCAAGAATGTGATGATTAACTAATGTAACACTCTATGATGCTTATTCAAGAACAATAGCTTCAAAAATGTTCTAAGAGGACGTAAAAGCAAACCACTGCCTTTTAAAAAGCGCACACACACAAAAGGTTTGCCTCAACCTTGTAAATGCCAATCTCACCAGCTTTTGAGACACTGACTACACCGCTGTTTAATACTTTATATTTTAAGTACAATAAGTCTGACAAAAGTTGACAAACTCTCACTCAGACTTACAGACTGATTGTAAATGACCTCCACAAATGCAGATTATTGTAGCATACAACGCATAGCACATGCATATACAGACACCTTCACACACATAAACAGGACCAAATATACAAAAAAGAGTCAAAGAAAATGTTCCCTTTTCTCAGCACATATGCAGGAAGG
>NW_019457077.1:0-531 GCF_002814215.2 Seriola lalandi dorsalis | reverse complement strand
GATCGAGACATCCCTAAATGCAAGCCTGATCAATAACACAAAGTAATGGCTGTACATGACCGGTTCTTTATAGCAGACACTGCACAGGAAGAAAGTACACCCCTCTTTTTTTGGGCAAACTGTGTGCTGTGAAACGTTAGTATAATTGTTCACCACAATCTTAAATTGCAGTTTTATTGTAAGATTTATGTTTAACATTACACATGTCGGACGTAACATGATGCCTCACTGCTAACATGTGATGAACAGCGTGGCTTTCTGGTTCCGTCACTGGAGGGACTTGAGGTGTGTGTGTGTGTGTTAGAGTTGAGGTTAGAATGATGTTAATGAGGGTTAGCGTTTGGGTCAGGCCTTTAGTTATGATGGTTGAGGTTGGGGTTAGGGGCTAGGGAATGCATTACATGTACAGTATGTCAATGTGTGTCCTCACAAAGACAGAAGTACAAACAAGTGTGTGTGTGTGTGTGTGTGTGTGTGTGTTTGTTGTGTGAGTTTGTCATTATCTTACCCATCAAAGAGACGTCTCCTTGT
>NW_019457076.1:0-655 GCF_002814215.2 Seriola lalandi dorsalis | reverse complement strand
TGGACAATACTCTCACTTCAGTGCTATAAGTCAGGGATACGTAGCCGAGGAGACATAATGAATGGTGATTTAAGAAGCTTTCAGGATTTGAGGGAAACACACAAATTGTAACCTAACTCATTACAATTACATTCCACTACACAGGCTGTATTACTTTGAGTGACAGGCATCTTATTACTCATCCAATAATGGATTAAATAAAGAAACAATCAGGATTAACTAAAGGACATGTCTCCTTCATTCATAACACTTTGTTCCATATTTGTGTTATTGGTTATGTCTGTGTAATGTTATATGTTGTTTAACAAAGACTGTTCTGCATCATCTATAGACAGAGTCTCTTGTTCTTCACAAAATTTAAAACAAACATGAACTAACAAACCCGAACTTCATACATCGAACTCATTTGAGGAGCAAAGTGCCGTTACATGATGAATATAACTACTCTGAATCATATGGGGACATTTTACACATTATGTAGGATTTAGAGTTTAGAGGTTTTTGGGAACAAATAATAGCAAAGTCTCTGAAACACTGACCGCTCCCCAGAAAAGTTTTCTCTTGAATGATGACAGTTGTGGGTGTCAGCACGCACTGTTGCTAAAAAGATGTCAGGTGACAACCACTGCACAACGTCACCATTCATCAATGGAAC
>NW_019457075.1:0-805 GCF_002814215.2 Seriola lalandi dorsalis | reverse complement strand
GGGGGGGGTTCATATTGAACAGTCAGAAACAAGCCTGTAAATTCATTGTAACAACAGTGTCTCCTTCACTACTACCAGCAGGCATCCTCATGCATTCTCTGTCAGTAGGCATTTTTATTTTCCTGCAATGTCAATCTGCAGCAATACCCCAGTTCTGTACCTTGCAAAATTTCTCCTTGCACTCACAAAATAATTTCTGGCTAAGGTTTAAACTATTGTCTTTAATAGAGTGTTATCACATTAGTTTAGGCGGCACTTTATCAGATAACTCTATAATCACTAATCAATTTTCAACAGTTAATGAGCTTGTCTCTGTAATCTAACAGACTGATTTTGGACTCCCCTTGCTTACTCACAGTGCTTGAAACTTTACTTGTATTCTTTATTTCATTAGGAATGATTAAATAGTTCATAAATAGTGTAAAATAAAGTCTAAGTAGCATTTTCATGTTGTGGCTGGTCAAGATTCAGCTAGTTTTAATGACTTTATACAACAGTGGCCACTTTAATGGATACACCTGTACAACGTTATGCAATCCAGTACAACTGCCCACTACAATAATTACACTTATAAAGATAATGTTCAGATTTTGTTGACATTGTCAGAAATGTGTGAATTCAATTATATGTTAATTACTAAGGTCATAAGATCGCTTTTAATACGTAATGGGAAAGAATATTAGAAACACCTCTGAATGTCATTCGGCCCAGCACAACAGCAGCACTAACTACGACCTGAATGCTAAAACATGCAATTGAATTAACATTATACAGACTTGATGACAGAACAGTAGTATTGGGTTGC
>NW_019457074.1:0-651 GCF_002814215.2 Seriola lalandi dorsalis | reverse complement strand
AAATATATATACACATTCTTTCCATCAGAATTATAAAGCTGTGTGTACGCATGGTTCCCCTTTATAAATCTCACTCATTGAGAAATAGGGCGTATGTGCACGAGCCTCATTTCCACTCCCACAATTAGCAATGAATGGATGAAGACGTAAATAAATCACTTTGCATAAAGAAACACTGTCTGTGCCAGTGTTGCCACAAGTTATCAGAGGAAGAGAAGAAAGACGAGAAAGGAGAATAGTTTCACTGATTGTGAAACTGAGGCTCTTACAAATGAGTGGCAAAAACATGTATCAGTATACTTTAGTAACTCCAAATGCAAAGTCCTGTTTTACTCAGAAATTCCTTTATTGGAACTAGACACGTCTTAATGTTAAATTACGTGTTGTTACTGCACAGTCTTTTTTTAAATACCAATTTATGTGTGGGAAATGGCGTACGCATGGTTTTTGTGTGTACACAACATTTATGCATCTGGCCCCTGATTGGCTGGAACTGTCAGTAAAGTTAAACTGTACCAAAGTGTATCACTTGCTAACTGACAGGTGCCATTAATGTCAAATTTCCATATGCTTGGGATACGCACACCACGCCGTAGTGTGAAGACTGAGATCAGACAATTCAGGCATGGAATGAGTGGTAAAATGGTAAAA
>NW_019457073.1:0-661 GCF_002814215.2 Seriola lalandi dorsalis | reverse complement strand
AAGGCCTTGGCAGTCATATATCATAGAGTTGTAAAGTGTGCAGCATTAGACCCTGACAGATGTATAATCATGTCTTTAATACAGAGGCTCATGATCAGACAGGAGCAGGACATTATTGATCCAGAAGTGTTCCTCTGACATATCGATGTACCTGTCCCAAAACAACAGCCCAAATACATGACATCAGCAGCGTCTTAGTCCACGTTTTCACACACTGTTTTTCTCTGGCAGGTCGTTGGGGAGCGCTTCATAAAAAAAAAAAAAACACTATACATGGGATTTTTTTCTATGACAACAATATCTTGACAACAAATCACGTCCCTCTTGTATGACAAACGAGCGTTTCCTCTTGCCTCTTATTACTCTTTGTTTGACATTGTTGATAAAAGCACAACACTTCAGTGTCCGACCAACCTGCTAATATATCAGACGGCTCAGAATAGACAGAAACAGCCAGAACAAGCTTCTCCTCCATGGTCTTGGTTACCAGGGTGACGAGTACTGCTCCATCTGATTGGTTGTCTGAAAAGAAGCTACAGGGATGACCAGGTCCTTTCTGAAGATTGTCAAGTAGAAACACAAAAACAGCAGAACTCTGAAAAAGGAATCTGGATGCAGCAGATTTTTCTCTCACACTTTCTCCTCATTGGCAACAATTGAA
>NW_019457072.1:0-615 GCF_002814215.2 Seriola lalandi dorsalis | reverse complement strand
TTCATCGATTCATTTAATGGATGTGAATGTTTCCTCTCGTCTCCTCCACAACGTTATAAAACCTTTAAACTGTTTTATCTGGTCTTTGCCGTTTATATAAAGCTGATTATTATCATTATTCATGTTATCATCGTTTCAATTCTGACAACATCCAGATCGATCAGTGAACGCCTCTTTTGTTTCGTGCCAGTTTTAAGCAACATGAAAAACAGTCCTGTACCTTTTTTTCCTCTTCTTCATCCTCGTCCTCGTCGCTCTGGCTCTGGCTGAGGGCGGCAAAGATGTTTCCACCCTGAAAGACACCAGAGATGATGTTGACGTTATTTCCCCCCCCCACACACACACAGACTTTCTGTGAAGACCCGCCCCCTACTCTCCCTCTGATTGGCTCCGACCCTGCACGGCGCCCTGTGCTCCTCCTCGACCGACATCACAACCATCAAACATGCCGGTGATTCAGAACGAAGAGAACTGTTGATGGTGAAACGCTCAGGTGTCCGTTACACCTGTCACTGAAAGGCCCCGCCCAGACCTGACATCATCGGCTGAGGAAAGTCTTTGTTGGTTGTGATCGATTTATTTTTGTTTTAGAAAGTCAGTTTAAAAATAACTCTT
>NW_019457071.1:0-617 GCF_002814215.2 Seriola lalandi dorsalis | reverse complement strand
AAGTAGCCAATAGATATACCTGTTCATACTGGCTTGAATTATGGATGCCATTGTAAACGGATTCACCTTGGGTTGGACTCTCAGTTCAGTCTCTCTCATATTTACAGCAACCTGTGATTGATGACTTTATCAGTAAGTATAGCCCTAATCTCACCAGAGACAGGTCTCCCTCCTCTTCTTTGCCCTTATACTCTTCCCTGTTCATCTTGTCCTCTTCCCCCTCATTCTTGTCCCTTTCCTCTCCCTCCCTCCACTTGCTCTCCTTGCAACATTTATTTTTATGACTATTCTAAGGCAGTGAATGGTTAGTGATCAATTAAACAATTAGTGTTTGCACATGTGAAGCATGTGACACTGGTGAATATGTGTAGCATTTTGATTGGCTGTGTTCAGAAAAGGCAAGCAAGTTAATTCCTGTTAGATAATTGTGCCTTAGGTAGAAAATTGTGTGTAGTGTTTTGCAAAAGTGTTTTATGACATTGAAAATTGAGTCAAAGGCTGAGAATTAGCTCATGGTATTGCAGATTTGGTATGTGGTTTGCTCTTTGAGTGACAAGTTTCAAAAATCATGTGATATATAAAGTTTTTGTGTGTAAGCAGTGAACCCCCCTACCCCC
>NW_019457070.1:0-593 GCF_002814215.2 Seriola lalandi dorsalis | reverse complement strand
CAGGAGAACGTTGCAGTAGGTCAGGAGGACGTTACAGTAGGTCAGGAGAACGTTACGGTAGGTCAGGAGAACGTTACAGTAGGTCAGGAGAACGTTACGATAGGTCAGGAGGACGTTACGGTAGGTCAGGAGAACGTTGCAGTAGGTCAGGAGGACGTTATGGTTCGTCAGGAGAACGTTACGGTAGGTCAGGACAACGTTACGGTAGGTCAGGAGGACGTTACGGTAGGTCAGGACAACGTTACGGTAGGTCAGGACAACGTTACGGTAGGTCAGGAGGACGTTGCGGTAGGTCAGGAGAACGTTACGGTAGGTCAGGAGAACGTTGCGGTAGGTCAGGAGAACGTTACAGTAGGTCAGGAGGCCAGGAGAACGTTGCAGTAGGTCAGGAGGACGTTACAGTAGGTCAGGAGAACGTTACGGTAGGTCAGGAGAACGTTACAGTAGGTCAGGAGAACGTTACGATAGGTCAGGAGGACGTTACGGTAGGTCAGGAGAACGTTGCAGTAGGTCAGGAGGTCGTTATGGTTCGTCAGGAGAACGTTACGGTAGGTCAGGAGAACGTTGCAGTAGGTCAGGAGAACGTTACAGTA
>NW_019457069.1:0-669 GCF_002814215.2 Seriola lalandi dorsalis | reverse complement strand
CACGTCGTGTTTCCATCTGTTATCTCCTCATCAGCTTCATATCATCAGTGCATTTTCTCTGACATCATATGACTCGTGTTTTCATGATGATGGTTTCATAAAAACATATCCACTGTTTTATCAAAGCTTTATCTCAATTTAAGTCACGTATAGTTTCATCTGTCACATATTTACACACAGTTCTGTCCTTTACTGCCTTTTATGAGAATTCTAACTAAAAGAAATCTAAATGTAAAAGAATGAAGTCTGTTTTTATTTAACTAAAAAGCCTCCAACACGAGCTGCTGCTGGTCTGCTGGTCTGTTGGCTGATAAACACATGGTCCCGGTGGACCACAGGGACCAGAGCCAGAGTCTGACCTGCAACCATTAACCCCAGCCAACATTGAAAAGCTGGCTGTGGTCGGGTCAGTGAGGGTTGATTACGTATGATTGGCTGTTGCTTCTCTGATCAATCGTGATCAGTTGAGAATTGGGTCAGTGATAAATGACTGTGTGCTCTACACACTTTGTGACAAGTTGGTTCAGTATGAGTCCTGGCCTCAGATATGATCCTGAAATACTTTTATTTTAACTCCACAAACAGAAATATTAAACACATACATACCTGCATCTCCACCACACCTGTAACACTACTCTGCCCCCCATCAAACAGCGGAAGAAAAGAACC
>NW_019457068.1:0-571 GCF_002814215.2 Seriola lalandi dorsalis | reverse complement strand
TTTTTTGCAGGAGGTTAGAGGAGAAGTGTAAATCTTTTTTATGGATTATATTCTTTTATACTGATTTACATAAATGAATAAACAGTATTATTTATAGATGTCATTGGTCTTTATTTATTTTAATTGTCTGATGACTTTTTACTGCTTTTTGTCTCTTTTGGGCCTCCATACTGAAGGGAAACTTGGGAACTCTGATACAGTGCATGTAAAGTGAAATATATCTCAGATATTCTGAAAACATTAAAATTTATCCACCCGGACAAGTGTGTGTGTTCGTGTGTCTGAGGTTGTTTTTGCATCCTGGGGATGTGGAAGTGTCCGTGTTAAATGAAAAACAGGATCCAGAACAAATACAAAGCTAAGCTCTCTCTCTCTCTCTCTCTCTCTCTCTCTGTGTCTCACACACACACACACACACACACAAATCTGTAAATGTGATGTTAGGTTAAAACATGCTTAATTACAAGAGCACATGTACTCAAGATGTGTGTTTATGTCTGTAGAGACTCTGTGTGTGTGTGTGTGTGTGTGTGTGTGTGTGTGTGTGTGTGTGTGTGTGTGTGTGTGTGTG
>NW_019457067.1:0-546 GCF_002814215.2 Seriola lalandi dorsalis | reverse complement strand
GAAGGAGAGAGAGAGAGAGAAAAAAACCTGGACAGACAGTGGCAAAGTTGCTCCAGGATCCTTTACAGCCGGTATATGCGCTTTATAATCCGTCTTTGAGCTCCCGAGGGATTTGTTGTCGGGAGAGCTCTTTGTGTTTCCGTCAGGCTTTTCTTTGCCACTAACGGGCTCCGCGCACGTCTGCGCTCCTGCCGAGGGAAGCACCGAGCCCGTCCGCCGCTGCAGGACTGACTAGAGAGAGGGATAAAGTCAGGGAGGGAGCAGCTGCTGCCCGACACGCACACACACACACAGACACACACTTCAACATACCGCCGCGCGCTCAACGGCTCAGCACCTATGGCACTGCCGTAACCCTGTAATCAATCAAAAAGTGACCGTCACTTTTTTCTCTCTCGGCTGCTTCCTAACTTTAGATTTCCGTTACATCCCGGCAGACTCCTTCTCCTGACGCTCAGGTTTACAGACAACTCTCTCTCCTCTGATTGATTATTGGAGACAAACCGGCGATTGACTTGCAGTTTATTGTCCTGTCATCATTTCCCC
>NW_019457066.1:0-546 GCF_002814215.2 Seriola lalandi dorsalis | reverse complement strand
AAAAACAGGAACTGGAGAACAGGAACTACTGTTCTAGGACTCGGAGTCATGCAGCTCCATTCACTGCAGGACTGAGCAGATGAAAGACAACAAAAGTGGAAAGAAAGCAAAAGAGCTGGGAGAAGAGTTCAGGAGGATTATTGAACCAATGAAGAAGAAGCTGGAAGAAATAAAGACCATGTGTGAAAAGTTGGAGGAAAAATCATCTGAAATTCAGGCTGAAAAAACTCTGACAGAGATGAAGGAGTTCGACATGGGGGGAGTGAGTGAAGGAGATTGGTTAAGAGCCTCCATCATCCAGTCAGCTGATCAGACTCAGCTGATCAGACTCAGTTGATCAGACTCAGCTGATCACTGAGGAGATGATGAAGATGAAGAAGAAACTCAGCGAGTTCACAGTGAAGAGACAGTAAATCTACTGTGGTGTGTGTTTGTGTGTGTGTCACCTTACATCATCAATACGATCAATATGCACTGATTGGCCCCTGACAGGTCCATCCCACCACAGCTGATCAGTCAATTAGTTAATTAATTGGATAATTGATT
>NW_019457065.1:0-589 GCF_002814215.2 Seriola lalandi dorsalis | reverse complement strand
GAGGA
Organism: Seriola lalandi dorsalis; assembly: GCF_002814215.2. Classification (NCBI taxonomy): domain Eukaryota; kingdom Metazoa; phylum Chordata; class Actinopteri; order Carangiformes; family Carangidae; genus Seriola; species Seriola lalandi. The sequence continues at coordinate 584 of NW_019457065.1, read as the reverse complement.
AGAGGAGGTGGGTGGACTGGGGGAGTGGGGGAGAGAGTGGACAGGCGGGGGGGAACGGTGGAGAGAGGAGGGAGGGAGGAAGCCCTGAGCAGCGACAGGAGAGGGAGCGATGGGAGCGATGAAAGTGGGAGGTGGCACTGAAGAGGGAGGCGGAGGGGAGGCAGTGGATTTAGGAGGAAGTGAGGAAGAAGAGGAGGTGGGGGGAGGAGAGGAAGAGGAGAGGGCAGGTGGAGCTGGGGGCGATGCTGCAGAGGGGAGAGCAGGGGTGATGAAGGAGAAGATGGTGGCGGAGGAGGGGACGGAGGGAGGAGGAGCAGCACCCGTCACAGAGGGTTTAGTGCTCGGGGCGGCAGCAGCAGCAGCAGGAGGAAGAGGAGGAGGAGGAGGAGAAGTCGTTGCACCTCCAGCAGCTGAAGCATAAGACTGTGCGTTAGCTTTAGCCGTCAGAGCAGCAGAGGCGGGTGGAAGGGTGGAGGTGGAGGTGGAGGCCGGTGCTGCAGTGTTGAGCGAGCTGGACCACGCCGGGCCGGAGTCAGAGTTTGCAGCCGGAGCAGCAGCAGGTTTGGCAGCAGGTGGGGGGGGGT
>NW_019457064.1:0-517 GCF_002814215.2 Seriola lalandi dorsalis | reverse complement strand
ATGACATGCAGTGAAAGGCCGTCCGATGCGGGATTCGAACCGGGGCCGACTGCAGCGAGGACTGTAGCCTCTATACATGGGGCGCCTGCTTAAACCACTACGCTACACGACGCCCCGCGTTGTCAACTTTTAAGAGACAACTCCCATCAGGATGGAAATGTTTCTTCGAAAAGGATAAAGTAAAAAAAGGTTTTTGATTTCCAGGGACCTTAAACTATTCCAGGAAAACACCTCCACAGTTGTATTAGAGTCACTGGACCTCTTCGCTGTAGGGATCAAGTCTTTCAGCCTGTACCCATCTCTGTGCCCGCATGCTAGAAGGATAACTCATCACCATCATCAACCATCTCAATTCAAAGTCAAAAACCCTGATAAAGTATTACTTAGTTATTCCTAGCATACTGACATTCTGGTCCAGATGTTGAGTTTTGATGTCAACAAAGATTTTAATCCAATACCTGGTGGGCTCCTGTTGGCCGTCTATATTCAGGGTCTCTATTCTCTACCCATTTATCCA
>NW_019457063.1:0-641 GCF_002814215.2 Seriola lalandi dorsalis | reverse complement strand
TGTAGTAGTGGTGATGGTCTGGTGTTTTGATTTTGTGTACTTGTATATTTTTGTTTGTAACTGTGAAAGCTGCACAGTCAGCGTACCTCAGGGACAATAAAGCCTCGCTCAGCTGAACTTTCTCTTTTCCTCTGTCGAGGCTGATTCAGCTCTTCTCTTCATTCACATCCTTCCTTCCTTTCTTTCAATCCAACTCTCTCTTGCTGAAAACGCTCTGACACCAGCAGCTCACAGGCGCAGTGAACACATGCTCAGATCCTCATCTCGTCTCAGCTTCGCGCTAATAATTCCTCTGTTATTAGATTTTTTCTCTGCAGTGTCTACCGGTGGTAGAGAATGTGGCTCTTACTGTGATGGCACACTGTCCTCCTCCTCTCCTGCTCTCAGTCACTCACAACATTTTCACTTATTTTTACTGAGCGCTTCACCTGCAGCTCAGAAACCTGTCACGTTACTGCTATGATTTCTCATCGAGCCTGTTATTTTTAGCTGCAACAATAATAGTTGTAACTGTGTCAGTCAGCGCAGATGTTGTGCTGTTGCAGGTGATGATGTTGTGGGTCCACTTCGTGCGTGGGCAGCAGTTTGTGACTTTTTATGTGCTTTCATTTTGTTCGTCACATCACTTTGTTCTCACTGTG
>NW_019457062.1:0-653 GCF_002814215.2 Seriola lalandi dorsalis | reverse complement strand
GGCACAGGCATTTTTCTAGCAATATGCGAGATTAGAAAGCTTGAATTTTTAAAATGGTGGCATTGGATATGAATAATTTGTGCTTGGTTTTAGGAATGACAAGAGGTTCTTCCTGAAGACCCAGAGCAGGCGCGAGGTCAGGTTCCTCCTGTCCAATCTGCAGGCGTATATGGACCACCTGGAGAAATACCCTCATTCATTGATGGTGAGATTTCTAGGTAAGAGTGACTATGTAGATTGACACTCTTCTGCCATCATCAATTCATGGAGAGGAGAGTAAAAAGAAAAGTACAGGGGAGTAAAAGTGAAAAATGAGGTATAGCTACTGTAAGGTAACTTGCAAAATTATCCACTTTCTGCTTTCCAGGTGTCCACAGGATTGTCATTCCGAATCAAATAAAGGTATTTCATCAACATAATAACCAGTAGGTCATTACATCCATTATACCCTTACAATACCAGCACTTACACTGCACTTACAATGCTCTCCAGAAGTACTTCATTGTGATGCAGAGTGTGTTTTACCCCGATGAGAGGATCAATATTAGGTACAGTATATTTGTGTTCCCCATCTTTTGTTTTGTAGAATTCAGATATACTTGCTGGTTGTATAAAGTGGCATTTTCATTGCATAGATACGACATTAAAGGCTG
>NW_019457061.1:0-610 GCF_002814215.2 Seriola lalandi dorsalis | reverse complement strand
AGTGAATTCCTTTCTTCAGATTTGCAGCAGCAGCAGTTTTCACAAAGTCGACGAGGTTTGTTTCTAACTTTACCGAGAACCCGAGAAACTTCACACGCTGCTTTTCACACGTTTCCGTGTCTTGATTATCTGATCAGCACGGCTTTGCTCACATCTGTCCTCCTCCATTTTTATTGATTAGCATGGTTTACTGATCAGTCAATAGGACAGAGCCCCCCCCATGGGTTTTGTTTCTCAGCGCACGGCGTCTGACCGAACAATTCAGAAAAACTTTACTGGCGCTCAGGAAAAAAACGACCTTACACTCCCAATCAACTGTGGTATTGGCGATATAGGTTACAGGTGTTGGTTGTGACGCCTCTGGCCCCGCCTCCATCCATGATGTCACCTGTATCTCACCTGTATGCGAAGTCTCCATCCTCTCGAAGCAAGATGTGCTCCTCTCCGCCCGGCCGGCTGAGCTCGATGATCTCATTACATGCTGAAACATCATGACGCATAAATTTGCACTTTAATGAGGTGAAGCGATGTCGAATGTTACACGATCCAGAGTTCAGACCAGTGCAGTTCACAGCAGTCGTGTGTTATGTGAAGATTGTTGACATAGAAA
>NW_019457060.1:0-618 GCF_002814215.2 Seriola lalandi dorsalis | reverse complement strand
AGATAAGATAGTTCTTGTATTAGTCCCACATGGAGGAAATTACATCGTCACGGCAGCAAAGAGACAGGACAAGAAAAATACCAGTAACAAAAACTTAAAGATAAATAATAGGTAATAATATAATATGTACAATTAGATTATATAAAAATAATAGCAGTACATGAGCGATATTGTACAGACTGATATCAGATGAAATGAATGTTCTTCTGTAAATAGGTCATTAGGTCCAATAGTTTCTTCTTCTGTGTTTTATTTGAAGTGTTGATCCATCAGAAGATATAAAAACCATCTCAGTGTAGTTTTACATCTCCTCTCTCAGGCTTCTCTCTGCAGCTCTAGTAACAACAGGTCGGTGAACCAATCAGAAGAGAGGAGGCTCTGAGCCTCTGTTCTGATTGGATGACTGTTTTCTGACTGATCCAATAAAAATACAGCAGATTTCAGGTAAAAACACTCAGAGAAACCAAATCCTGCAAGGTTTGGATGGTGGGTCCAGGTGGGCGGGGCTTGGTGACTGCTTTGTTGTGACATCACAAAGTTCCAGAAGTCCTGACGGCTGGTTTTAAGGCTCAGTTTCTGAATACAGGCTGTGTGCATTTCTCTGTGGACTGAGGCTTT
>NW_019457059.1:0-606 GCF_002814215.2 Seriola lalandi dorsalis | reverse complement strand
CCCGACGGGGAGTATCTATTATTTACAACTAATAATAATCAGACAATGAACTATTTCGTTTAAAATGTTTGTTTTATGCCCTTATTGACTTAAATGTTATTAATGAATTGTGGACACAAACATTCATAACTGTTGTAACACAGAAAATAACACTCCCCGTTGGGTAATCGAACCCTGGTCTTCCCATGACAGGCGGAGATACTGTCCAGTTGCCGTGTTTCCCTGAACACCGAAGTTTCCGTAGTGTAGTGGTTATCACGTTCGCCTCACACGCGAAAGGTCCCCGGTTCGAAACCGGGCGGAAACAATGTGTTACATCTATTGTGTTAATTCTTGTCTTTCTTGTTTACTACTATAGATCAACAGGGTTTACGGTATGTCCCTGAACATATCATCTAGCGTGGTTTCCGTAGTGTAGTGGTTATCACGTTCGCCTAACACGCGAAAGGTCCCCGGTTCGAGACCGGGCGGAAACAAAATCTTTTGTCTGTTGTGCTAATTCTAGTCTTTCTTGCCTACTACTTTAAATCAACAGGGTTCCGCGTATGTCCCTGAACGCATCAGTCATGTGTAGTTTCCGTAGTGTAGTGGTTATCACGTTCGCCT
>NW_019457058.1:0-647 GCF_002814215.2 Seriola lalandi dorsalis | reverse complement strand
GGGTGGTTGAGCAGTGACGCCCGCTTCACCACTTTCTCCAGCCCCGTGGTGGAGGAGGTCGCACTCCATTAAACATGCTTTTTTTTATGCTGCGCAGCGACCTCTGCAAACACCTCACCGTCCTTGCTCTGTGAAAATCTCTCCAGTTTCTTGGACAAAGATACGTCTGTGAGCCACACTGTATTGTATGTTGTGAAATATTGTTCAAGAAATCACTCAAATTGAAGATCCAAGGTGAGCTACAATACAGGTAAGAAGGAGACAATATTTTAATACAGTATTTATCAATGGGTGGGTTGTTACAAGTGCTTTATCTCAAATACATCCTCCTAAAGGTGCTATATGTACGTTTTTGCTATCGCTACACAATTTGGTTTGCAACAGTAGTCAACACAACCATTCAACATCATAAATAATACAATAAATAGATACATAAAGCCACCAAACATACAGTATATTTCATCATAAGTTACAGTAAGATGTGAAGCACGAAGAGGATCTGTATTTCTTAACTGCAACGACAACTAGGCCAATAACTTGTTTAGAAACAGAAATGCTCATGGGGAAAATGACATCAAATAATCAGTTTTGATTTGTCTCCTAGGGAAAATATACCTGCTTCCTGATGGCAGGAGCTGAAACTCTGC
>NW_019457057.1:0-589 GCF_002814215.2 Seriola lalandi dorsalis | reverse complement strand
TTTCTTGAAGGAAACTGAAAGATATATAGAACTCATTTATTTTTCTTTGAACAAAAAGGCTGTTGAAAATGTCTTTTAATATCTTAATGTAATGTAAGTTAATTTACCCCTGGTGCTTCTTTTATTTTTCTTTTCTTTCACTATTGCTTTTGTTGTTTGTTTTGTAAACTGTCCTCCTGTATATCTACTGTTTATCAATACAAAAAAATATAAATGAAAAAAAAGACACCAGACCGTCTCATTTAGGTTCGGCCTTCGCGGTCAACAACGGTTACGAATTAGGACACAGCTATATAGTCGTGTTTATTAAACAAAACTGTCTAGATTGTCTCAATACCTAAGTAAAGGCACTTAATATCCAAACGTTTACAAAATAAATACAGGTATTGTGAGGTTTTAATGTTAATGTGGAGGGTGCAGTTCCCCTCCCGTCCTCTCGGGGGGCGACATGGAGGCGCGTGTTCTTCACATGGATCAACTGAAGACGGGAGGAAGAGATATGACGTCACAGTCAGCGACAGTTGATGTTGTGAGCGCGGCTGCACGGACTAACGGTCAATACAACACGATCCCGAGAGCGTTTGATAAA
>NW_019457056.1:0-666 GCF_002814215.2 Seriola lalandi dorsalis | reverse complement strand
ATCCTGGAGAGTATTTTATAGTTTATCTTCACGTTCTTTGTTCTGCAGCATTGCTCTGCTTTTGATACAGCTGCACAACTTCATCCAGCTGTTACTTTCAGGAATTGTGAAGTGTTTGTTTTCATCATGACCAAGTGTTGTAAAATGCCTTGCGTCCAGAAGGGGGAGTTGTAAGTTAGGTTAAGTTACTACTGCAGTGTAACGGTAATAGCCCAACATTCATATGATATTTCCATATAAATAAGATGCATTTGGTTTAATGAACTTGCTGTCGGGTACATTATTGTGCTGTGATGTATATATTGTTGAGTGATATTTTAGGATGTTTCACCTGCTGTCGATTTATATGCATGAGAAGCCCCCCCCCCCACTCCCTCCTTCCCTGTGTAAATATAATGTAGTCATCAGTATTTACGACATTAAAGCTTTTACTAAAACTGATATTCTGCCTATCTTTTATGAGGTGTTTGAATATTATGTTGCTGCTACAATTGATTCTATCATTTTATTTTGAATTCATCTATTCTACTCGGACAGTAACAGTAAACTAACCTTGTCACGCACCTGAAAATATACGAAATGTGCTAAATCAACAGTTGCAACAAGGGGCAGAAAATCCCATTTGTTGCAGATATATCACTTGTTGACGCCTTCGTCCATCACAAT
>NW_019457055.1:0-602 GCF_002814215.2 Seriola lalandi dorsalis | reverse complement strand
CCCCAATCTGTTGCCTTTACGCTTACATGTCACCAGGCTCTAACGGTGTCATAATGAAAATGAATACTACTCCCACTACCAGCGCAAGGAGGGACACCAATTTGCCTGCAATTCCCTAATCATCAAAGCATTACAATAGGTTTTTCTATTTTCTATTATTATATCTATTATTTTAATATGGTCATAGAATATGAAAATAATACAATATATGATTACTGCAATTTCATTTACATTTTTACTCTCGCACTACACATACATATGTAAAAACTACAAAACTATTGTGGGACTGCAATTTCAAGTTTACATTATCATTCTAATGTGGTGCCTTGTGGCCTTCCATAATTTGTAACACAACTAGAGAGACAGTACATCCATTTGCTTTGAACAATTTCGGCATTGTGGTCACACATCACTGCTAACAGTAACGATGACTTTGAGTCCTACAACTCTCACATGTTCCTGTGGAATCACCAGGGGATGAAGTGATCATTCAGACTTAATTAGAGGTGATTATTTATTCTAGCTAGGCTGACACAAGAGAGAGCAGGTCACAATGTGTTTTGAATACTCGCTAAAGGATAATTTCTTCCACTGTATTCACT
>NW_019457054.1:0-594 GCF_002814215.2 Seriola lalandi dorsalis | reverse complement strand
AGAGAGAGAGAGAGAGAGACAGAGAGAGAGAGAGAGAGAGAGAGAGAGAGAGAGAGAGAAACTTGGAGAGGGAGAGAGGCAATTAGACAGATAGATGGATAAGTCAACAGATAAATATTAGTAGCAAGTGGAAAATATCACAAGAAGAGAGACAGGCAGACAGAAACACTTAGGTTAGGCTTTCCCTGTCTGTTGACTCTAATGGACCTGCATGTCTCTTTAATGTTTCTTACGGGACCACTCACACTGAAATCAACAGCATCAAACAGTCTAGACCATTTAATATGTCATGTCTCAGGGGTCCAGCACTGGTTTGGAGAAATGTAAACATACTTTAGATGCCAGAAAATTATAGTATTTCCCAGAATTCCTTTCAGTGTTATAAATGTGCCTGAAATAGACATTTTCAGTTTAACATTTTGTAGCTGCTTGTACACAGTGGTTGTGAGTTTTTTTTGGTGTATATATTAAGTATAACTATTTGCTCAATGTCCATTATACTCAAATACATTTTAGTACATATTAAGTTTCCTCTACAAATACATGCAAAAGTCTTTCTCATAATAAGGATGATCTCTGTGGCTAAACATGGAC
>NW_019457053.1:0-547 GCF_002814215.2 Seriola lalandi dorsalis | reverse complement strand
TTTACATTCATAATTTGTGTATCCTGTAACTCTCTACTATCCATCAATGTACATATTGTAAGATATAGCATCACTTATGCTGTAGAACTTACTTTTAACCTGCAAGTATCTGTAAATTATATTATTTTTGAACTTCTGGTTGGATTCTAATTACATTTCATTGGCTTTGTACCTGTACTCTGAAAAATGGCAATAAAAATTAATCATACTAATCGAATCTATGACTTTTTATGCCTTGCAATACTATGACGTTTTTTGACGTTTTTATGCCATACTATACTATGTCATTTGATGCCTTATCATATTATGATGTTTTTCTAACCTTTTAAGGCCATACTATACTATGACGTTTTTTTGCTGATTTTATGCCTTACTTTACTGTCATTTAATTCCTATGACGTTTTTATGATGTTTTATGCTTTCATATACTATGATGTTTTTTTGCCATTTTATGCCATACTATACTATGATGTTTTTCTAACCTTTTTAGGCCTAATATACTATGATGGTTTTTGAAATTTTATACCTTACTCTACTATGTCGTTTT
>NW_019457052.1:0-651 GCF_002814215.2 Seriola lalandi dorsalis | reverse complement strand
CTCTCTCTCTCTCTCTCTCTCTCTCTCTCTCTCTGTCTCTCTCATACACACAAAATCACAGACACGAGTTTGTTAGTTGATGTTAAGAGGAGAATTCGACAACATTGTCATATGTTTTATAGATGGCTATGCCAGTATAATCTGTAACCATCTGTCTGTGTTTGCATGTGTAATCATATGTGCATGTCCATGCTTTCCTTTCCAGTAGCACCTGGTTTCTGTATTTGCAGTATCGTTGTTGCTGGTTTCACTTTGTAAAAAGAAAAAGTCATGTCATAGATATTATTGTTGTCTTCTACTACATTTGCTATGAAACATCTACACTTTAAAAAATAATGTTTGACTTCAGCAAAGCACATAAGAGCTGAAGACATTTTAGGAATGCATGTTTTACCTGGGTATGATATGACCAAAGGTTAGGTTGTGTGTATTTGTGTGTGTGATAGGTGTTCGTAACATAGCAGGGACACAAATCTGCATGTGTTTGTGTTCGTGTGCTCTCGATCCCTTTAAGCAGATTGTTTCTCAGCTGAGGGCTCTGGCTCATGGATGTGCATTTTGTATCATGTTCTTAATCTGCTCCATGTTTGGGATTAGCCTCCCCGTCCACAGAGAGAATGCCCTCTCCTCTCCTCTCCTCTCCTCTCCTCT
>NW_019457051.1:0-507 GCF_002814215.2 Seriola lalandi dorsalis | reverse complement strand
CAAATACTGAACCAACAGAAGTAAAGATGGAGGAAACAGAAGTAAAGATGGAGGAAACAGAAGTAAAGATGGAGGAAACAGAAGTAAAGATGGACAAGAAGGAACAAGTACACAGAGATGCTGAAGGACTGAGGGGCCGTAAAAACATGAGGAACCTTTGGTTCCCAGAGAACAAATAATAAAAGATACTACTGGGAAAGCATGGGAGGAGGGGAGGACTGAGAGAAAGTGAGGAGGGTGGGAGAGGAGAGATCCAGTGGGGGAGAGAGATGTTGGCCTCTTCCTGCAGAGAAATACACTTCTCTGTAATTAGGGTCAACGGTCTGAGGTCGGCTCAGCTCCGTGTGTGGGTGTTCACTCAGAGAGGACGACCGAAGCCAGAGAAGAAGAAGAAGACAAAGTGTTTCTCAAAGAGGAAAGAAGAAGAAGAAGAGTGATTAATAAATAGTAAAGAAGAACAACACACACATGCAGACAGACACACACACACACACACACACACACACA
>NW_019457050.1:0-547 GCF_002814215.2 Seriola lalandi dorsalis | reverse complement strand
TGTACAACTGGTGCTCCTCAAAATACACATTTTACTAGGAGCACTTCTAACAGCAGGTTGGTTCACTTTGCCCTAGGAATAATCTATTTCCACACTATCAAACAGTCTATCACGTCTGAAGCTTTATCATGTTTATACTGAGCCATATAGTCAAACCTAAGACTACTTGATTTTTTATGTCTGCACCATTAAAAGAAATAAGAATATTGTAAGTGATTTTTGCATCATTTTATACACATTTTCTCCAAATTCAGTCTGGCATATTTGGTATCTTTTGGAAGCCCTTTAAAGCCTTTTTAAACCTCCACTAGAATTGAAGAAGTTTGGGGGTAGCCTAGAGATTTGAGACATCAAACATATGACATACCAGATCGCTGGTTCGATTCAGGCATTCCCCAAGAAAACAGGCAAGGACACAAACAAACAAACTAAAAAAATTCAATTCTACGGGTTAAATAACAACTGACCCAAGCACCTCAGTGATTCAGCAATGCAGGTATCTGCAGCCTCAGGGCCTCCTCTGCCAGGCTGCAACAGGCTGCAACTG
>NW_019457049.1:0-611 GCF_002814215.2 Seriola lalandi dorsalis | reverse complement strand
GTTTTGTGTTTTATTTTTGGCGACAGCCAGAGCGGCGGCCATATTGTTGTCAAGTTGTCCTTCCGTCCCCATTGTCGTGGACACGATATCTCCGTAACGCTTCCTTCATGGAACTTCTTCAAATTTGGCACAAACATTCACTCCGACTCGAGGATGAACTGATTAGATTTTGGTGGTCAAAGGTCAAAGGTCAGAGTTAGTGTGACCTCACAAAACACAGCAATTATGAGAGAATTTCTCACAAAGGATGAATATTTTTCATAAACAGGGATGTAACCTGAAATTAGTCTGTGTGGCGGAGGGATACGACCACGAGGAGGTGATTGTAGTTCACTTTATTTAAGATATTAAGTTCTGGATGTCGGAGGCCTCTCTGCAGCTCAGTCGGGACAGAGCCGAGGTCTCGGTCGTTGGCTCTGAAGCTCAGAGAGAGAAACTCTGCCCCGGAGCTGAACCCGAGTGAACGAGTGAAAAACCCCGGAGTCGTCTTTGACTCAGATCTTTGAGCTTCACATTAGAAACATACTTCTCTCTGCTGGAGCTGCAGCTCGGCGGAGCACATGACTGTTCGCCGGCCGCCGCTGGAATTTAGAAACAAATATAAAATGTTA
>NW_019457048.1:0-759 GCF_002814215.2 Seriola lalandi dorsalis | reverse complement strand
AAAAAAAATGTCAACCAGAACTTTGTTGTTCTTGTTTCCTCTACCATGAATCCTCTGACAACCCCTCAGATTAATCTGGTGTCCCTTTGGAGGGGCCTGACCTTGAGGTTGGGAACCTGTGGACGCATCAGTCACTGGAGAACAAAGTACTTTTACTTTGATACTTTAAGTACAACTTGCTGATAATACTACAGTACTTTTGCTGATGTAGGATTTTTAATCCAGGACTTTTATCTTTACTTGAGTTTGCTGGATTTTGTCCATGAAACTCACACTTACTGCTAAAAGTATACCAAGGAAGGCAGGTAATATGCCATTTGAAGCTGCAGGTGGATTTCAATGTGGAATATGTGCAGGAATTGCTGAGTCATATTGACAGCAGAGGAAGAGTAGACAACATGTAGAAGAGTCATGTATTAATTAGAACTGAAATGATTAATCACTTGATTGGTTCATTGATGCTTTAGTGCAGCAAATAACTGCATGTTTCAGGGAAATCTTTCGAATGTGGATAATGTTAAACTGGGCACAAATCCCAGTATATTACAGTATATTTCAGCAAACACATTACTCAGTGAGTTAGCCTAGCAAGCTAATGTTAAGACAAATAAACAAGCAGACTGTTAACTCTTACAGAATTTTTGGTTAATCATTCATAATAAATGTTTGAAAATACATTGTGTTTTATGCAGAATTTTTCATATCACATATCAGAAATTGCACAAATAAATCTCTGAGGAAATATAAGAGTTGTGAATT
>NW_019457046.1:0-519 GCF_002814215.2 Seriola lalandi dorsalis | reverse complement strand
ACAACAACAGCTGCTACAACGGGTGTGAACGCAACAACAGTAGCTACAACGGGTGTGAACACAACAGTAGCTACAACAGGTGTGAACACAACAACAGTAGCTACAACGGGTGTGAACACAACAACAGTAGCTACAACGGGTGTGAATACAACAACAGTCGGTACAACAGGTTTGAACACAACAACAGTCGCTACAACGGGTGTGAATACAACAACAGTCGCTACAACGGGTGTGAATACAACAACAGTCGGTACAACGGGTTTGAACACAACAACAGTCGCTACAACGGTTGTGAGCACAACAACAGTCGCTACAACGGGTGTGAACACAACAACAGTCCCTACAACAAGTGTGAGCACAACAACAGTCGCTACAACGGGTGTGAACACAACAACAGTCCCTACAACGGGTGTGAACACAACAACAGTCCCTACAACAAGTGTGAGCACAACAACAGTCGCTACAACGGGTGTGAACACAACAACAGCTGCTACAACAGGTGTGAGCACAACAACAGCC
>NW_019457045.1:0-572 GCF_002814215.2 Seriola lalandi dorsalis | reverse complement strand
GTAAAAAAAAAAAAAAAAAATCTGCTCTCTATTGAAAAGTTCTTGTAGGTCTGGGAACATTTGGCTCCAGTGATTCTGCAGAAAAACCTTCTGAAACTGCAGCAAAAATTTGATTAAACAAAAGAATATGAAGAACTTGTCACCTTGCGTTTAACCACACTCACTCTGTAAACGCCGCGTCACACGTTTTCTCTGGAAAAGTTTGGGATCGCTTGTTTTATCCTTTGCTGGATCACAGAGCAGATATTCACTCAGCGCCCACCTGGACTGGCTGGAGGTGGGTGGGTTCATTTGCATTTTATTTCTCATTCTTTGGGCCACATGCTTGTGTTCCTTCTGGTCCGATATACACAACACGGTTCCACAGTTTATTCTTGAATCCAGGTGGACGTTTGTAGCATATTTGAATAAACCCCCTCAAGGTTTTACTGAGATATCACGTCATAGTGTCCCACAATGCTTTGTGGTGAAACAGTTCCAGAAATTGCTCAGAAAATGAAAAAAAAAAAAACAATCTTTGGGCAAAACATGATGCTGAAGCTGAAGTGACATTCTGCATCGATGCTGCATAA
>NW_019457044.1:0-623 GCF_002814215.2 Seriola lalandi dorsalis | reverse complement strand
AGCAGGTGGTGGGCGGGGCTCAAGGCCTGATCCAGATTTCTCAATCAGGAAGTAAGAGTATGAGCTTCAGACCGGTTTTTATGTGTGAAAACCATGTTAAACTAAATATGAATCATAGCAGAGGATTTTTACAGTTTAAAACACGTCTGTATTCATGGGAGTGTTTCGGGTGAAAAATACAATAAACCAATCACACTGCCATCTCCACTTTCCTTTAAAAGTCAGGTGCACTTGCACATTGGCAAATTGCTATTATAATAGTGTAGTGTTTCCCACAGAATTAGATTCAATGGACTCTATTTTAACAGTCCCAAGCGCATGGTCTAAAGACCATTTAATTCATGGGCAAATGAAAGTGTTTTCTCACATCTAGTTTTCGTTAGTTAGTTGGTTTTAGTTGACGATAATAACCTTGATTATTCTGTATTTAGAATGCTGCGACCCTCTGAGGTTGTGCTGTGATGGTCCAGGCTCCAGAGCGGGAACCTCCAGCTGTTGTAGGAAGCTACTATCCTTAAATTAAAACAGTGCAACACTGCGCCTTTGACTGCAGACCAGGTTTTGGTTGGTCATTCACTTTCATGCTCCAACAATGCTCCTGACAACACATTCATGGTTGCACA
>NW_019457043.1:0-693 GCF_002814215.2 Seriola lalandi dorsalis | reverse complement strand
GCTCTTACACTGCTATAGCCAATCAACTATGGGTCGATTAGGTTTAGGTACAAAACTGACATGGTTATGGTTATGAACACTTCACAGTTTGGGTTACAGCATCTACGTTCGTTTGGAGACCTTTGGTGTCATGGTTACAGTAATAACTACTTGGTTAAGGTAAGGGAACAATGGTGGTTATGATTAAAAGACGCCATCATGAACTGTTGATAGAAAACTGAGCTATAACAGAAGTCTCCTGTAGTATGGCATTTTTATAGTTGTAATTCCTAACAGTTCTATTTTAAACTTCTCACTTTTATTTCTCATCCTAATATATTTTATTTTATTTTCCAGGCAGAAATAGGCTTCCGCATGTTAAAAGTTTATCCCGCATTTGTTAGCACATCTGTACTGACAGCACGCCAATGTTAATGTTTTACGTGGACATGTTATAATGACATTGTGTCTTTATGGAATGACTCATGTTGTCATCTTTGATCTTTATCATAAATTGAATAAGAAAGGTGAATAAACTGTGTTCCAATCCTGTTCCTTAACTGGAATAAGCTCAGTTTGACGGTAAAGTCCGAGTGGAGAAAAAAAAGAAAATTGCCATCACACACAAAGGTTAGTCATCATGCTTTTAGACTTGCTCTGTCATCATTACCAACACTGAGATCCACATAAATATACAGTTTGCCGATGAGTCAC
>NW_019457042.1:0-617 GCF_002814215.2 Seriola lalandi dorsalis | reverse complement strand
TGATTTCTTCACAGTATTCTAATTTTTTGAATTCCTGTTTTCGTGGGTTTTATGAGCTGGAAGCCCAAATTATTTAAAAATAAACAAATAAATACTTGAAATCGTTTAAATTGTGGACCCTGAATCTATAATCTATGAAAGTTTAACTTTTTGAATGGAATTATGGAAATTAAACAACTTTTCCATGATATTCTAATTTTTTGGAAAGGGTCTGTATTTAGCTAGTGTTAACTATTACTGGACAGGTGGTGGACAGGTGGTGGACAGGTGGTGGACAGGTGGACTAGAGCTGTTCCCTGAAGGTCAGACTAGGCCCCAACTTTTATTCTGAAACTGCGTGGCAGAGGACAGAGCAAGGAGAGCAGCACAAGACAAGGCATCATACTTTCAGCTCAGGTGTCCATCACACTGTGGTAGGATTTTAGAGAAGACGTGATCACCTGAGGCACAGGTAGACAAAGACTCAACCACAGAGACACCTGGGCCTTATACCCTGCTGCTGCAGGTGGAGTTGATCAGCTGATGTGTTTCAGGTGTGCAGCTCAGTTGGTGGGAGAAGCGAAACGGATGCCACGCCCAGGTAGACACACACACACACACACACACACACACACACA
>NW_019457041.1:0-649 GCF_002814215.2 Seriola lalandi dorsalis | reverse complement strand
TGTGTGTGTGTGTGTGTGTGTGTGTGTGTGTTTCTGTCTCTCAGCTGCAGTGGTTCACTCAGTATAAAAAGTCTCTGGCCTCCTTCATGCGTTCTCTGGGGGGAGGGGAAGGTCTGGACATCACTCAGGACATGAAGCCTCCAAAGAGTCTCTACATCGAAGTGAGACGCTCAGTCAGCTATTTGACCTTTGAGCTCCAGTCTGACCTCATGATGCTGACTCCGCCCTGTCTGTGTTCTTCAGGTGAGGTGTTTAAAGGACCACGGAGAGTTTGAGATCGATGACGGGACGGTGATTTTGCTGAAGAAGAACAGTCAGGTGAGAATCTCCAGTCTGGATCCTCAAGTCCTCAAGTCCAGGGACCAGTTACACAAAACACCTTCAGTTAAAATTATTCAGACAGGTGAAGATTCAGGCAGGTGAAGATTCAGACAGGTGTAGATTCAGGCAGGTGTAGATTCAGGCAGGTGAAGATTCAGGCAGGTGAAGATTCAGACAGGTGAAGATTCAGACAGGTGAAGATTCAGGCAGGTGAAGATTCAGACAGGTGAAGATTCAGACAGGTGTAGATTCAGACAGGTGTAGATTCAGGCAGGTGAAGATTCAGGCAGGTGAAGATTCAGACAGGTGAAGATTCAGACAGGTGAAG
>NW_019457040.1:0-736 GCF_002814215.2 Seriola lalandi dorsalis | reverse complement strand
TTTTTTTTTTACTAGTTTAGTTATTTTAGTTAACTGTGTAGATAATTGTGTTATGTACTCACTTCATGTCTGATGTCACTGATGTAAAATCCATTCTGTGCTCTCATGTTTGATACACACCGTGACAATAGTCAACACTGAAGTACCAAACACCGAACATGTTTAGAGCCTGGTGCAAAAACTATTTTGGTCTCTACAGCTCATTTCTTCTTTCACGACAACTCTCCTTATTGGTTATTATTTTTTCCTTTAGTTTTATTTTCTTTTCACAGGTCTGTGGTTCTCAATAAAACAGACACAAATAAAAATAGTGGTCTCTCTGTAAGTGTTGTTCTAGCAGGTTTTCCAAATGTGACTTTACCCCCACGCACCTGAACCCCCCATCCTCCAAGTCTTAGATAGATATAAATTCATGCGTTGAATGGCTGGTGTAAACCTGTGTGTGGCCTGAACAGTTTTGGCTGAGTTGATGAGTTGGTGCTATTGTAAAGGCAAAGGGTGGCCATGCCATTCATTTGATTCAGATTGTTCCTGTTTAACCTTTATTCATTATTTTTGAATCATCACAATGACCCACAATGAGCTCTCACATGATTTAGTTGTAACATTGTGACAACAAAATAAAATATCTGACACAACTGACACAAACTGAACCACGGATGACCCACGGAAAATTTTAGTAGTAGACACAAAAAACTGTCATGGTAATTTGGTGGTATGACCATGGTCATACTAG
>NW_019457039.1:0-643 GCF_002814215.2 Seriola lalandi dorsalis | reverse complement strand
AAGTTATTACTCAGATATTACAAGAAGCGCCAGATGCCAGGAAACTTCTCGCTGATAACCAGAGCAACCTCCTTCGAGTCGCAGATTACTGCGAAAACAATTATCTCCAGGTGAGTAATGCAACTAAAACATATGACACACACGTACACACACACACACACAGTATTACTTTTTGATACTGTCATTTTAGAGCTTTTCGAGAAATTAAACGCATTATGAAGCATTTTCCAACATCTATAACCTGTCCTGTTTTTTTTTCAATGCTGCAGGCAGAGGATCCAAGTAGGGCTCTTGATGAAGCCAAGGCTTTAGCTAACCAGGCGCTGGCCAGTGTGACCTACCAGATCAACAGCCTGGCCAGCATTCTGCTTAGACTGCTGGACTCACAGGCGATGCAGATTAAAGCCATTGAGTCCTCTATCAACATGCTGTCACTGGTAAGGAACAGTTTTCACCTGAAACAGTTCAGCACAACAAAGTGACCCTGCATACTAAAGCTGAAAAGAATATATATCCAAGGCATAGTCCATAGAAGGCTGCACCTTTCTTTTTGTTTGATTAAATGGCTTAATAATTACCAAATAATTGTATTTGATGTATTTGATTTCCTAAGAAAGAATTTAGATGTCCAAAGGTAATTGTA
>NW_019457038.1:0-594 GCF_002814215.2 Seriola lalandi dorsalis | reverse complement strand
CAAAATAAAACAAACAGGGTCAAATTACCACTAACACTAAACTTCATTGTACCAAAAACTTTAATTCTATCCAGGACGAGCCAATTTGTCACAACCTCGCTCCAGGCTGCACAAAAGAGGCAAGACCACACATGCGTTATAAACACATAGATAAAAAGAATTAGATAGATACATTTTATTTAATATTTCAGAATTTAAACTTGGTATCTCACATCAGTTTTATTTTTTAATTCAGTATCCTCAAAATTTGACTCAGTAACTCTCGCTATAATTTTGACATATTTCAATTTTAATATTATTTATAAAGATATTTATTTATTTATTATTATTATCTTATATTTAATTTTTTTAACTAATCGTTATGACTTTTATTTTAGTTTTATTTGAGTTTTTATTTTTGATTAGGCATAATTTTAGTTCCGTATTTTTGATTTAATAGGTCATTATTTGGCTTATCGCAGTTGCTATATGCACTATAAAAAGTACGAATTACTTTTTACAGTGCATATAGCAACTTTTAATTAGTATAGCTTTTCCTGTCGGCAGTCGACTTTATTTTTGTAGGTCAAACCGGAAGTGTCGTCCTTCACTTCT
>NW_019457037.1:0-774 GCF_002814215.2 Seriola lalandi dorsalis | reverse complement strand
TGTGAATCACTTGTGTTTATAACAGACAGCGTTTGTGTTATGCACAAATGAAGCTTTTGATTCACAAAGTAAGTATAGAATATTCTGTATATATCTAGACCACTAAACTGCGATTATGCACAGTGCAAGGGAACACAGGGATAACTATTCTTGAGTATGGGTTGACATCAAGGGTGACTGTGTAGAGGAATAAAAGGGGGATTTTGCAATGAAAAAAGACAGACTTTCATTTTTGCTAGGACTGAAGTGAGAACACATGTTTGTCTGTTTCCATATTCCCAGGCTAAAGTTTAGTTGCTTTTATAACTACATAGAAAAGTATTCCTTTGCTGCAGTGCAGTTCAAACAGTATGTACAGGTATGGCTTTTTCTCAGAGTCAGATATTTGACTTTGTATTTCATAAGACTTCATTTTAAAGTGAGTCAAATAGCTCAGAAGAGATGAACACACACATTGTCCCCCTGCAAGTTCAAACAAAACTCATAAGGTCAGTCATGACAGCCTGCAAATGGTAAAAAAATGCACTTACTTAAAATGGGAAACCCCTTATGTAAACACTTATGTAGCCTCTGGGATATCATCACACTTTCCTTTTTTATTCCTCGAGACTCAAAACTATTTGGCTAACTTTATTTATTTAGCTACAGTCTCATGAGAGTAATGTCAAAAAGTCAAAAACCTGACTCACAATATTCTTCCTTGAGAAAGAGCCAAAGCTGGTTGGCTATTTAATCAGTGCCGCAGTAGAGACATTTTTTTTTTTTTTTTTTTTT
>NW_019457036.1:0-673 GCF_002814215.2 Seriola lalandi dorsalis | reverse complement strand
TGTATTATCATTATTATTATTATTATTATGTGATATCTGTAAGTGATTAGATTCTCACTGTTTAATGTGTGACTAATGTGCAAGTCCTTCACATTTGCAGTTAGAAACATGGTTCTAACATTGACATAAAATCATCATTAATACCTGAAAAGCAGCTGTTTATTGGCGAAATGCATAGTCAAAAGTTGATGGCATAGCGCCACCCCTAGACAGTTTTTGATGTTTTCTTTGAGTAATACTTTAACACCTATATTTGTATTTGATGTTCTTGTCCCTTCCTTCGACTACACCAGCATCTTTTGTTACACATCAGTCGTCAGCAGGGACAGCAGCAGATATTCTTCTGCTGAATCAACTCAAGTTCATGTGACCTGGAATGAGCTAAAAACATGAAAGCACAATAACTTTAAATGATGAACATGTGCTTCCCAAGAAAGATGAACCCAATTGGTCAGATGGTGGCAGGGTAATTAAGGCCTGAAAATGCAATTATGGATAGGCCACGCCCCTCACACCTCAAGCTTGTTGATGTCTTATTTGGTTTTTAAGATATTGACCAATGACCTTCAAAGGGGCGTGGCTCAGCACATACATTGACCAAAATCAACAACTGTTGGGCAGATCATTACAAAAACATGCAGGATGTGTCCTGTGTGGGATAAATAAAGTTAAT
>NW_019457035.1:0-547 GCF_002814215.2 Seriola lalandi dorsalis | reverse complement strand
GGACTGTGATGTCTTTTGTTGAGGGAGCTTGAGTTGAAGCCTTTCTTGAAACATGGTCAGAGTGGAGGATTCAACACTTCACCATCATTTCTGAGGCAACTTGTGTTTTTCTACTAGATGCATTATACTACACTGCTGTCCATGTTATTCTGTCCAGCCACTGTATATTACCGTACTCTGTTGTTCTCTGTTCCCTTTGTCTCTCTATAGCTCTTCTCTGGAGACCGACAGGGGCTGTGGTGTTTTAGCTGCTGGGTCTGTGTGTGTGTGTGTGTGTATGTGTGTGTGTGTATGTGCATGTCTATGTATGTGTGTTTATGTGAGAGAGAGAGTGTGTATACATGTGTGTGAGAGTGTGTTGACAGCACATGTTCTCCAAGGAGCCACTACAACAGCCCTCGTACACAGCAACCTACCTTTATAAATATGAACACATAAACACACCCATATAAGACAGGACTAAGAACAAAGAGTCCCAACCCACCTTAAAAGCATGCACAGACACACACACACACACAGATTGTATATATTTATATTTATATCTTGT
>NW_019457034.1:0-725 GCF_002814215.2 Seriola lalandi dorsalis | reverse complement strand
ATTGTAAGCATAAACATTAGCATTTAGCGAAATATACGATAATGCCATGGATCTGTGATAACCTGATACCAGCCGTTATTACCAAGCTGCAGCTGTAGTAGTAAGGCCCAAGCTTCAGTTGGTGACATTATTTACAGAGAGCTGACTGCCACAATGAAAATGCTCAGTATGGGGGATACACCAGCTTGCTTTTAATTTGTCTACTGGACAGTTATTCTACACCTACAAAAGCTTCACAGTGTGAAGCCGACCACTTCCTAATATGGTCTGAATGATCGGCTCTCAAATGCATTCACACCTGTACTAAGAGCTGGCCTGTGATGGATGTTAATACCAGGTCTGACTGGTATTAACATCTGACACTGAAATGCTCTGTTTTTCACTTTATCTATCAGGACCCTAATTCTCTGTAACTGCTCCGCCTACAAAAGCCTCCTCCTTCGAGCCGGAGTTGAACCAGCGACCTAAGGATGTCAGCACTGCTCTGCTCTCCTACAGTCCTCCGCTCTACCAACTGAGCTATCGAAGGAACAGGCAGGATTATATATAACGACAATATTGGAAGCATAGACATCTCTTGTGTGGCTCAAACCACCTCCACTGAAATCATTTCTGCTCTTAAGAAATAGCTGTTGTAATGCTAAATATTGGTGTGTGTGTGTGTGTGTGTGTGTGTGTGGGGAAGCCAAACGTTGACATTGTCGGAGTCTACATTTTCACAGGTT
>NW_019457033.1:0-698 GCF_002814215.2 Seriola lalandi dorsalis | reverse complement strand
GTGTGTGTGTGTGTGTGTGTGTGTGTGTGTGGGCAGACAGAGTTTGTGTTTGCTGAGTTTGTTGAAAATATAAATAAACTGTCCACCAGGGTCAGAGCAGTGTTTGGGTTTTTACCTGATTCAAGACTTTAAACTGTCAAAGAATCAAACTGATTCTTTCAGCAGATGAAAGTTCATGTCTGATTTTACTCAACAAGTGGAGTCACCTGCCTCCATGCAGCGTCACACACAGGTGAGTGATTGCAGGTGACACCTGTCAGGTCACATTTAACTGGAGCAGAAGTCAGTAGCTTGGGTCATTTAAACACTGTATTCACTGTTTGAGAGGAAACGTCCCTGTGACTAGATACCAGTCATCTGAAATCAGTGGACTTACTGGCTTTCACCCACATGTTGTGGACTTCATCAATGAGTGGACAGCTCAGGTGTCTTCGCCTGAGACCCACGACCTGTTAACACGGTCACCTGTCCGCTAATGAAGACCACAACATGTGGGTGAAAGCTCCAGTAAAAGCTTCTGGGCTGAGACAGGGTTGTCATGACAACCTGAATGTTGTTTTTGGTTTTCAAATCAAACAGCAGCGACTGATGAACTGGGTCCATCTCCATCATTTTCAGTCTCTGACACAGGAAGATGATTCACTCCTGATTCCACCTGCAAAGCTCTGATTGGCTTTCTTCAAGCAGGAGAGAGAGAG
>NW_019457032.1:0-492 GCF_002814215.2 Seriola lalandi dorsalis | reverse complement strand
CTTTCCTGTAACGCCTTCAGTGCGAAGTCATAACAGGTGAGCGACATATAGAGTGGATAAACTGATAAGTTGTAATTTTTCTGTGGCTAGAAATGTCGCCAGCTTCAAATCCTATCCTTCACTGTGAGGGAGGACGTGATCCACCGAGAGCGCAGGCTGCTTCTCTCCAGACATGCCGCAGTCCGGCAGAGTACCGCCAGAAATCACACTCACTGCAGGATGACTGAGATGCACTGGGGTGGTGGAAAAGTCACTGGATCTGTTCCTTTGCTAACCAAACTTACCCACAATGCATTCGGCACTTCAGTGTAGCAGGGGCTTGTGGGTGACCAGAGGAAGATGGTGCTGAAACCATCTACAGTGGATGTAATTTTCCTACTTTGCAACTGTGTGAAATGAAAACTACATTTTCCAAGCTCTGAACCTGAGTCCCTGTGTTAACTGTCATTTACCTCTTGTTATATGCTGTATCAAGTTTTTTTTTTTTTTTTT
>NW_019457031.1:0-729 GCF_002814215.2 Seriola lalandi dorsalis | reverse complement strand
TTTATATTAAATGATCCTTAATTGAGATTAAATCAAACACATGAACTAATGAAGTGAGAAAAAAATGTTTGCTCTTCTTCTCTTGTTAAAATATACGTATAAGCTTTTATTTTGTAGCTATTTCCTGCTTCAGTTTTCATAACAACAGCTGCAGATGATATTCATTCTTCCTTGTGCGTCTTGTCTCCTCCATGACACCTGAGCAAACGCCATCCACCGAGGAAGACAGTGAGATGTGGGTGAAAGCTCAGGAAAAAGCTGGAAAACTGACCTTCAGTTAAGATTTTAATTTTTTTTTCTTTTGGTCAAATTAAAGTAAATTTAAATTAAACAACACAAGCGTCATCATCAGGTTTGTTCCTGTGTGTGTGTGTGTGCGTGTGTGTGTGTGCGTGTGCGTGTGTGTGTGTGTGTGTGGTCTATTTATAGGTCGGCCTCATGTTGTTTTTGTTGACAGAGTTCAGATAAAGTGGAAACACTCTGAACTCAGTTCAGCGACTGTCAGAACAAAGTACTCACATTGTTCTGTCACTTTATGGTGAATAATCGTGCAACTGTCAAAGAGTCCGGTTTCATTGTCGTGTTTATTTAATGTTTCTAATGTTTTCATGGTGAATTCATTCATTTAAATTCATACAGTCGATGAAAAGGATTAAAAATGTAATAAATCGGATGAACACTGATAAAATAATGTTTATGTGCCCTTTGTGTGAGGCTTTGTTTTATTTT
>NW_019457030.1:0-687 GCF_002814215.2 Seriola lalandi dorsalis | reverse complement strand
GGCGTGGTTCTGGGACACTGGTACACACTATTGAACCTTTTTGGTGTCGAGGGCCTAATTCAGCAAAAACACCAAGGACTGAGAGGACACCCACTTGATGACCCAGTCGACTTGCCTGCACTCACACATTAACACACAAGTTTATTATGTTACTTTATTTTTTAAGGCTGGTCAATGGCCATAACCTTTTGACACCAAAATTAAAAGGGTAAGGTGGGTTTACAAAAGGGCGATTGAACCCTTTTACGCTGCCAGCCGAGTTTGCCTTTCTGAGAGGAGAGGACACAACTGCAGTTACAGAGCACACACAGACGCAGATGCAGAGGAGAAAGAGTGAGCTGATAGCTGTTGTGCAGACTGGTGGTGCTCCTATGGCAGACGTGGCAGACATGTGAGACGTTTTGATCAGTGATTGTGTGTTAAAACTTATTTCAAGAATGCAGGTCACTCTTTAATCCCTGAGCGCAGTGTAGCCGTGGTGTTTCTGGTTTAATAGCACCGGGCTGGACAGGTGACAGGTGTGTTTACAGTGTTCGAGCACTGGAAGAGTTCACCCGGTCGTTGTGTTTACATCAATGCTGATTGGAGCTGGAGCCAATAAATACTTGTGACTACCGCAGAGTCATTTGACCTGGGTGTGAATGCTGATTTTACCCTTTCCCACGGCCAATAAAAGCCAGCTGTTAG
>NW_019457029.1:0-546 GCF_002814215.2 Seriola lalandi dorsalis | reverse complement strand
ACTGAAATTTGGTCACTTATTTCACCTGAGAGAAGCACGAGAGCAAAGGCTTGTCAGGATAACATCCACATCCAGAACTGCCACTGAATGCTTGATGTTTGCTTGATGGCCTAAAAGTAGCCACATTAAACCTTACGAACTACCTCTTTATGTTCACTGAAGGCATCGTAAACTACAATTAACTGGCCTCTGACTTGTCTTTGGGCTGACATTGAGCCGTGAGAAATCTCAGACTGTCTTTTCAAATGAAAATCACGATGGAACATCGAGAAACTGTGTGACATGAATATCAGTCAGATGAACTCCTGTTTCCATCATTCTGACATCATTCGCCATTTTCATACTTGACTCTGGTTAATACTTGGTAATCCTGCAGCTGGCTGCATCTGTCTTTGTGAAAGACAAAGTTCAGATTTTTTTTCATCTTCAGGGTATTTATATGCATGAGCCTCTCTGGGGTTTTCTAACCACACAGCATTTATCTGTACAGTGACACAAGCCCAGGTTAGCTAAGTATCTTGTGTCAGTCCTCAGGTGGCAGCTAAT
>NW_019457028.1:0-623 GCF_002814215.2 Seriola lalandi dorsalis | reverse complement strand
AAAAAAAAAAAAAAAAGAAAAAGAAAGAAGAAAGAACTCAGTTAATAGGAAGCACCTTCTCAAAGTGAGTCTGCCATGTTTCAATAAACTTAAAAAGGTGTTTAAACTGGAAAGAAACACACCTGGGCTGGAATCGAAACTAAATCCTCCACCATGGCCACCAAAGAAAGCCCTGAAGATGTTGTTGGCATCAATATCTAGAGAGAAAGCAAAGGTAAATATGGTGGGATTAGCAGGTGATGATGGCCTTCAGGAACAAAATGGAAATTAAGATGACATAAATTTCAAAACTTCAATACAGTGCTTAATACTTAAAAACAATTATGTATATCACAGTGAATATGGAAAAAAGATAAATTTGGTTTCTGCTGTTTTTTGGTTTTTTTAAAAACATTTAAACAAACATTTTTTTATAAATGTATGAAGTTCAGTGGCAATTAATACAGCAGAAAGTTTGAATATAGACCAAAAATAAAACTTTCTAGATACAATTCTAGAATAAAAAAAAAAAAGGTATGATGCATTTATTGGTGTTCTATGTATTGTGGCCTCTTTAATACACCATTTTATGTCCAAATGTTTGGAGTGCAAATACTATCATTTGGATCATTTGCCTAAAAACT
>NW_019457027.1:0-875 GCF_002814215.2 Seriola lalandi dorsalis | reverse complement strand
TTTTGTCAAAAGTAAAGAGACGTCACAGCTGGTGTGAGGAAGAGGAGGCTGGTGTCTGGTGACCTGGTACATGGAGCTGCTCCTGGAAGGGAAAAAGGATTGGTCACTGTTGTCTGGAGACTGTCACAGTCAGAGGGAAAAAACTTCTTCCCTTTGTGTCACCATTAAAATGTTGAAGACATGATGTTTAAAAAAAATTAAGACACTGACGATGATGACCACTCTTCCTCTTGACACTGGATTGGTTTAGAGGAAGGGAGGGGTGGGCGGGGCATGAGTCTATCCCTGAAGTAACAACTGCTACCTTCTGGCTGCCACTCAAACAGAAACCCCTCTGTCTTCTACCTTCTTTTCTAACTCTTCAGTCTCTCCTGCATCCTACTCTGTCATCTAACAACATCCTCCTTATGTGTTTTTTTTTTTCTCTGTGTGCGGCTGTGATTGGTCCGTTATAGAAGCAGAAAAACATTGCAGGAGCGCTGGCTTTCTGGATGGCCAACGCCTCCGAGCTGCTCAACTTCATCAAGCAGGACCGAGACCTGAGTCGCATCACGCTGGATGCCCAGGACATCCTTGCCCATCTGGTGCAGATGGCGTTCAAGTCAGTCTGAGTGTGTGGTTGTGTGACTGGATGTTGTGGAAGGCAGAGAGATGTAATCCAGGCAGGGAAAGTCAGGGAATTTGACCAATTCACTGTGGAAGCCGAGGAACTGGAGGAAACTTTACTCGTCAGATGAGTTAATCTAAATCAAGTCAGTTTATAAAGCACAACCATCGTGGATGGACAGGTTTATACAGCAAATCTTACCTTGTATCCTTAGACCTGCAGTTTAGATCATGAATAACACACACACACACACACACACACACACACA
>NW_019457026.1:0-549 GCF_002814215.2 Seriola lalandi dorsalis | reverse complement strand
TGGTGAACTCACTATATAGTGGACTATATAGGGAGTAGTGTGTGATTTCGGACTCTTCGTAACTCATGACACAGTGTCTTTAGATGTAAGAGGGGGTCAGACTGTTTTCAGTCTTCTAGTGAGTGGTAGACATTAGTTGTCCAAATCTACCCGAACCTGCAAAACGACAAATCAGAATAAGCTGATGAGTGTCATTTCTCTAACAACCACTCGGCTCATTTTGAGAGGCACTGATAATTGACCTTTGGCAAAACAGTATGAGGAATGTTAAAATGTTGATTGTGATCAAGGTTTACAGTTGCGTAAAGAAATTGATTGTTAAAGTGCAGCTAACAGCATTGGTTAAAAAACACAGTGGAAGGAGAGAAGTAGGTATCAAAGGTAACTTCTGAATTATTTGTCTGTTCTGCATACGACTCAAAACCACAGTTAGAAATGAAAAAATCGTGGCCTAAGCGAAGGTACAGGTTTACAAGCATCCTTTGAGCGTCAGCAGCCTCGGGGCACAGCGGATTCCTCTCTCAGGTGCACAAATACACCAGATGGTTG
>NW_019457025.1:0-660 GCF_002814215.2 Seriola lalandi dorsalis | reverse complement strand
AGAGGCTTTCGTCGGGTCTGGCTTCAGTCGGAACATCTTCAAGTATCTACATACAACCAAGTCCTTTTGCCCTTGATTCAACTTTTCTTGGATAACTATGACCTGGATGACTGAGAATCTTCACAGACTTACTGAAAACCTGTTGAACTCTACCTGCTTCTGAAGCTGCACGGGCTGAAGAGTCTTGTGGCTGTTTCCCTGTTGGAGGAAAGTGAATCTCAAATCATGAACAGTTATCTTCTGTTCTGTTTTCATGATGACTGTATAATAACAAAATATACAGAATATGAAATGGATGGCATTTGTCCTCAGACATTTACAGTCTGGAAACACACAGTGACAAAGCCAAGAGGTTTACCAAAGGAAACAGATGCAGCTTGAGCACTGAATGCATTTCAGATGTTTATAAATGTATTTGACGTTGTTTCTGCGTAATGTGCCATGTATGTCATGTTTTTCTCTTCCTTTGACTTACCTTCTTTCATTTTCTCCCTTATCAAATTTGCCACTTCCATAACATCTTTAGTGTACATGTTGACCATCTCATCTACTGTTTTCAGGTAATTTGCATTGTCCAGCTTGCACACTTTGATGGCTGGAAAACCAACCAGTTCCTCAGCATTCTGCAGGAACCACTGGAACTCTTCCAGTTCACAACGT
>NW_019457024.1:0-714 GCF_002814215.2 Seriola lalandi dorsalis | reverse complement strand
AGGTCGGTGGTGGTGTTGGGGGGTTTCGTGTATAACGGAAATAACATAGACACAACGCTTTTGTTTTGAAATAACTTTTTTTATATCCAGTTTTTTTCCAAAGTCAATGAAAAAATCGTGTTGAATAATCGGGATCTCAATATCGATCAAAATTATCGAGACGATTATTTTTGCCATAATCGAGCAGGTCTAGAAGTAAGTGAAATGAGCGCAGACCTCCAAGCGAGTGATCATTGTGAACGGACAGAAGAAATCCTCAGAGCTAACGTCAGACTGACACATATTTGTATGATGTTTGTGCTTATTAAACTAACATGAAGACATGTCATGTGCACAAAACAGATGATTTGGAGGAGTTGCCGGTAGTAATGATAATAATAATAATAATGAGAAACTTTGTTTTTTACTTTAATATAAATATTGTACCTCAATATTTGTACCTCAATATTTTAAGCTGTATAAAGGTTTCATGTTTCATTTGTACTAAAATAATTACTGTAGATTGTCTACAGTTTTGTACATGAGGCCCAAGGGGTTGTAGATGTTACTCTAATTTGATTTCTCATCTTTAAAGCATTAGAAAGTCATTCCAGTAGGGCTAAGATTATTGTAGAGTGTCTAAAATATAATAATAATTGTAAATTAAACTAAAAAAGAAGAAATAAACAAGCACACATAAACATTCTGTAGACTAACCTTTTAAGAGGCTCTCAT
>NW_019457023.1:0-548 GCF_002814215.2 Seriola lalandi dorsalis | reverse complement strand
ATGGCAAAAAAAGTGAAAAATCAACATAGTAAAATAAGGCATAAAAACATCAAAAAACATCATAGAATAGTAAAATATGAAGACGTCATAGTATAGGAAGGCCTTAAAAGTGAAAAAACAACATAGTACATTAAGACTTAAAAATATTTAAAAACGTCATAGTATATTAAAGTATAAAGACTTCATAGTATAGTAACGCCCTAAAAGTAAAAATACGACAGTATAGTATTGCAAAAACATGAAAAAATGACTTAGTATAGAATGGCAAAAAAGTGAGAAAACAAAATAGTATAGTAAGGCATAAAAACGTCAAAAAAACATTATACTATAGTAAGGCACAAAAACGCCAAGAAATGTCATAGTATAGTAAGGCATAAAAATGTCAAAAAACGTCATGGTATACTAAGGCATAAAAACTTCATAGTATAGTAAGGCATAAAACATCATAGTATAGTAAGGCCTTAAAAGTGAAATCAAAATCATAGTATAGTATGGCATGAAACATCATAGTATAGTAAAGCAAAAAAAGTGAAAATACAACATAGCTT
>NW_019457022.1:0-548 GCF_002814215.2 Seriola lalandi dorsalis | reverse complement strand
TTAATAATATTTGTCACTCACTGCAGGAAATAAACAACACTTTGCTGTTACTGATGGATTAGATGCATAATGTTGTACAAAATAAACACATTCACATGACAACGAACCACAGAAACACATACGTAAATATAAACATAAACAACGACACGTAAGTAAATAAACACACCTCGCTGGCTGCACATGACCAAGAGGGAATGAATGGACCACAAGTGTGTCACCTTTTAACTTTAACCTTAACGGAGTATCAGAAAACTTCATGTGTTTCTCTGAAGCAAAGTGTTACAGCTTAAAGTGTCCCTGTGCAACACAGAACCACACAAGTTAGTTCCTACCTCCTTCAAAGAGTCGATACAAATAAAAGAAAATATATCACACAATCATAAAAAATCCTAAAATAAATCATATAAATAATGTGTGCAAACAAAACATATCAAATGACAACATACATATATTTTATGGCAGTTAAAATAATAAAGGTACTGTAAAATTTCAAAGAGCGAAAAGGTACCGATTTTCTTCCTGTAAATGTCCACCAGGAGCATGATGGG
>NW_019457021.1:0-544 GCF_002814215.2 Seriola lalandi dorsalis | reverse complement strand
CAGCGACCAGTCATCCAAAGGGTTTCTCCTGGCCTATCAAAGATTCACATCCCTCAGAGGACATCCTAGGAAACTGTGGTCTGATGCTGGGACAAATTTTGTAGGTTCCAAACCTGCATTGAAGGAGCTTCAGAGTTTCTTAAGTAAACTAAACAGAGCTGAAGTTGAGCATGAAGCTGCAAAGAATGGAACAGAGTCGTGTTGGAAGATTCACCCAGCAGACTCCCTCCACAGGAACGGAGCAGTATCCAGTGTGAAGTCAGTAGATTCTGGAAGAAGTGGAGTGAGCTGGCTGGTCCCAATCTGTTCATCAGGAGTAAATGGCACACTAAGCAGCGAAATGTCATGGTGGGAGATGTAGTGTGGCTGGCGGAACAAAATGCCTTGAGAGGCCAATACAATCTGGGCAGAGTTGTAAGTGTAAATCCTGACCACCGAGGAATTGTGAGAGACGTGAACGTGAGGACTTTTCCAAGCTACCCTGTCCCCATCAGTAAAAAGGAGTCACTGAACAATCAGAGAAGGGAAACTAAACTGCTGTCAT
>NW_019457020.1:0-696 GCF_002814215.2 Seriola lalandi dorsalis | reverse complement strand
CACACACACACACACACACACACACACACACACACACACACAGTTACGGAGGGTTACTATCTGGGAGAATGAGCTCTGTAGATGTGTTCCTGTTTCATTGATCAGTGGATTATCATTAAGCAGAGCTCCAGTGGCAGGATCCAGACTCCTCGTCCCTGCTGAGTCAGTCTTGAACCTTCATATCTGTTCTACAGATGTTTCTGACTGTATACAGATGTTACGACTGATGATTTCAGTCCTGTATGTGGAGGTGGTCAGTCGGTCTGACCTGCTGTGTCGTCGTGCTTGTGGAGTCTGTGTTAGCTTCTGGCACCGAGGCGTCCTCCACCTCCACCTCCACCTCCACCTCCTCCTTCTCCTTCTCCTTCTCCTTCTGCTTCTCCTCCTCACACACGCCGACGTGCTGCTGCTGCCGCCGCAGGTCCGGAGACGGCGTCAGTCTCGGGGGAGGCCGACTGGGAGGAGGGCCGGGCCGCTGCACCACCAGGAGGGTTAAAGCAAAACCACACAACACACACACAAACACAGACGTGCACACATGCAGCGACGCAGACAGAGACGTGTTAGTACACAACATGATGGATGATGAGTGTGTTATATCATGTGTTTGAATTCACTGTCCTCCTGAAAGCTTCAGAGGCAGCAGCTCCTCTCTGATGCTTTCGTCATACAGGTGGCTCCTGTTTCACCTGTATC
>NW_019457019.1:0-548 GCF_002814215.2 Seriola lalandi dorsalis | reverse complement strand
AAAGTAGTTTGCTTTTTTATTTTTCTGACAAATCAAAGCAAAATTTAAAGCATTTAAAATCAAAATGAAAGGAGACTTTACAAAAACATGGTTCAGAATGAGAGAAATTACAGAATGAGTGTGAAATTACACAGAAAACTGCAGTATAAGCTCTGAGTTGATGCTGGTTGGGTCGTATGTAAACACACATAGAGACTCAAAACTGCAGATAAAATTACATGCAATTTTTTCAGGAATAGCTTAATATCTTTTTAACAGTTCCATTAGTTCCCTTTAAGTGGGCGACAGGAGTTGATTCTTTATGCCAAAAAAAACTATAAACTTGTTTGTTTACCTCAGAGGAAGCAGGACTTCATCCTGCCCCGCTCTCCACATGTAGGAAACGTGCTTTGTTTCGTGTGCGACTTGCATACGTAGTATAATTTCATGCACATTTGCGAGACAGATATTGTGCGTGCGTTTGTGTGTGTGTCGTGTGTGTGTGTGTGTGTGCGGGAGCGCTCCGCTTGCTTTCCCAACACCCAAAGTGTGACTTAATGTGAGGTTAA
>NW_019457018.1:0-731 GCF_002814215.2 Seriola lalandi dorsalis | reverse complement strand
AAACAGGTAAACAGATAGGAAGAAAGACAGGTACCTGTGCCTCTATGATCTTTTGTTTGGAATCGACCACAGCCTGCATGTCAGAGTGATCCTTCTTCAGCTCCTCCTCCACCGCCATCAACCTGCACAGGTGTTCAGACAAACAGGTAACTGACACACAGGTACACAGGTGCTCAGACAGACAGGTGTACAGACAGACAGGTGTTCAGACAGACAGGCGTACAGACAGACAAGTGTTCAGACAGACAGGTGTACAGACAGACAGGTGTTCAGACAGACAGGTGTACAGACAGACAGGTGTTCAGACAGACAGGCATACAGACAGACAGGTGTTCAGACACACAGGTGTACAGACAGACAGGTGTACAGACAGATTGGTGTTCAGACAGACAGGCGTACAGACAGACAGGTGTTCAGACAGGTGTACACAGACAGGTGTTCAGAAAGACAGGTGTACACACAGACAGGTGTTCAGATTCGGTGTTCAGACAGACAGTTGTGTACATAAGGACAGGTGTACAGAGAGACAGGTGTTCAGACAGACAGGTGGTAAAGACAGACAGGTGTTCAGACAGACAGGTGGTACGGACAGAGAGGTGTACACACAGACAGGTGTTCAGACAGACAGGCGTACAGACAGACAGGTGTTCAGACAGGGGTACACAGACAGGTGTTCAGACAGACAGGTGTTCAGATTTGGTGTTCAGACAGACAGGTGTACACACAGACAG
>NW_019457017.1:0-569 GCF_002814215.2 Seriola lalandi dorsalis | reverse complement strand
ATTATTTATCTCCCTGTACATTAAATCTAAAATGATCCAGGTTTATGATTCTCCATGTTTGTGCAAGTCTGTCTTTGACTCATCCACTGCAGAAATACTGACCGGAGCAGCTTTACCTGATGCTCTGCTCTCAACAGGCCGCACATAAAGATGGACGTCGCCTCTATGATGTCACCCACAGGTTTCTGAAGGTCAGAGTGAGCTGCTCCACCTTCACCATCTTGGCAGTGCCTGACTCCGTCCACTGTTTATGTACCAGGCTGTAAACATGTTTATTTCTGCTGTAAAGTTGGACATTTTAACATGGGAGTCTATGGGGACTGACTCACTGTTGGAGCCAGACTCTAGTGGCCGTTAGAGGAACTGCAGGTTTCGGTTCTTCAGTGTTGATGCTTCATTTCGGTTGATGCTTGTTTCAGCTGCAGAGAATATTTTCTTTTCTACTCGGATGTGTTTTTAAAAGCCTGCAATCGTCTTACTCAGCAGAACTTATGGGAG
The DNA here is from genome assembly GCF_002814215.2 of Seriola lalandi dorsalis. Lineage (NCBI taxonomy): Eukaryota > Metazoa > Chordata > Actinopteri > Carangiformes > Carangidae > Seriola > Seriola lalandi. The sequence continues at coordinate 71 of NW_019457017.1, read as the reverse complement.
CTATTTGTAGGTTTTGCTACTGCTACATGGCTAACGTTAGCATTAACAGTTGTTTACTTATCACTCCTTGC
>NW_019457016.1:0-639 GCF_002814215.2 Seriola lalandi dorsalis | reverse complement strand
CAGATGCATTTTGGAGAATGCACTGCTTTACTAAACAGCACCTGATCTGTTATTATTTAATGTGTATTAGTTTTTTTCTCAGTGTTTTTTATTATTACTGCGGGATGTTGAACATATGTTTTCAGCGGCACAGATGGTCTTTCATCAACCAATCACTGTGGTTCCTGCAAGCGAGCTCATCCATGAAAACTGACATCAGCCATAGCAACAGAGTCGCACTCTTAGCTGAGGACTTTTCACTTTTCCTTAGTGAAAGTTGGTCTCAGCAGCTTTGTGAATAGGGCTTAGGAGAAAACTTTTAGTTGGAAACGTTTGGCGTCACTTAGGAATACTCTTAGTAGTAAGATAAAATGCTTTGTGAATACGGGCCCAGAACCAGATGGAGGCTTCATGAAGACCAGCACAGTCTCCAGACTTGAACCCCATGGAGCTAGTTTGGGATGAACTGGACACTTTCTTAACCACATTTCTTTCCATTGTAGAGAGAATGACAGAGAGAGATCAGCTGCAGGAGTCAAACATTCAGATTCAATGATTTGCTGTTTTTAAAATATCCAGTTGTTTATTTGTTCTATGGTTTAATGTCAGAAACACTAACACACTGAATGATAGAGAGAGAGAGAGAGAGAGAGAGAGAGA
>NW_019457015.1:0-551 GCF_002814215.2 Seriola lalandi dorsalis | reverse complement strand
CATCTGGTATGAATTTTCACAATAGTAACACGTACAGCATTGTGTGGCTATTTCTCTGTTAGCTTTAATCAACGACATAAATAGTAGAAATATTTAAATGTCTGACGACACTGACAGTGAAGGATCAAGAAACATGCTGATGTTAATTGGTAAATAATTTCACCTGTGGAGGTGGTGACAGTGCTAGAGATGATCAATCACTTAATCACAGTTTAATATCTATAAATTCTGATCTTAAAAGTGTTGCTACCATCACCTGTCGACAACAGCAGAAGTGAAGTTGCAGGTAAGAAACTGAACCTGTGAATACTGAAGACAGAGAATAATAAACTAACTCATCAGCAGTTAGTCTGTCATTTCATCAGAGGAAGCTGAACTGGAAGTGGTTTTCTAGCATCATGATCATCATCATCATCATCATCATCATCATCACAGCACATTTGAGAACTAAGGATGTCCATGCAGTCTCCCTTCTCCACAACCAGATGAATGGAAACTAATGAGCTGCTCTGTACATGAGGTCCTCCTTCTGTTGGCACAGATCACTCAGT
>NW_019457014.1:0-568 GCF_002814215.2 Seriola lalandi dorsalis | reverse complement strand
ATATGTACATACCATTACATACATACATACCTATATACTAGTGATCGACCGATATGAGTTTTACAATGGCCGATGCCGATATATAAAGCCTATCTTTTTTTTTTTTTAATCTGATAAAATACAAGAATTTAGTAACAATAACACATAAGACACAATATTGCTGAACATTTATTGAACACTGTTGTTTGCATTATCTACAAATAGATCTGCAGTCTGTCTGCAGTGCACTTATAGTAAACTATAACTATAATACACTTACAGGTAAACTTGTAAAAAAAATGTATGAATGAAAAATAAATAAAGTTTTCGTGCACTTGAGAGAGAACAAAAAATTGGAAACTTACATCATTAAATAAAATAATCAATATTAGTATTATGCAGAATAGCAGCATCTCTTTGTTTTCTCTTTGTCTCAGTTAAACAAAGTTACTCAGTAGTCCCAGTTTATAGTCCCAAAATGTAATGCAGGAAACAAAGTTTCTCAGCATTTTCACCACTGAGCCCGTTACTTTTCTTCTCATAAATGGTCCGAATCTCACTGAATACTCTCTCGCTGGGAACAGAGTCT
>NW_019457012.1:0-615 GCF_002814215.2 Seriola lalandi dorsalis | reverse complement strand
TTAACCATTGGTACGATCATCAGAAAACTTGGTCCATATCTTTGGGCCGGGACAGGGAGTAGGCCTACCAAAGCATTTTGAGCCTGACCTCTAAATGCCAGGAGGTGAGTATTAATGAAAATCTGAAGTGCCATATTGATTGATGGAAGTGGGTGGGGCCTATTCATCAATTTGTGCCATATGAAGCCTTTGCTCAATTTACAGAGAGCTGGAACGAGCCAGACGCACGAAAATTGTATCATAACTGAAAATGGTGTGTAAATACTTCACAAAAAATATTGTCACATTCGGCCATATGGTAGCACTATAATTAAGAGTCATTCAATTTATCAATTAAAGCCCAAAAAAGTCATTTTCAAAAAGCCACGCCCCTCACACCATTTGTCTGATTGACTTGAATTTTGACACAGATGTCCAGCTCAATGTTGGACCATTAAAGTGCGCCTGGATAGATCACAGATCTTCTGATTGAATGATCATGAATGATCATCTGATGGATCATAGACCAGACAGTCAATGAATGTTGCCATGGCGCCGCATGGGTGGCAGCCTGCCACAGCAGCTCTGTACTCTTTTACTCTTTTTTACTCTTTAGTGTGATTTTTTTTCTTTTAC
>NW_019457011.1:0-712 GCF_002814215.2 Seriola lalandi dorsalis | reverse complement strand
CACACACACACACACACACACACACACACACACACACACACAACAACAACAACAACAACAACAACGGTATGTCACATGACTCCTGTATAAGCATGTGAATGAAGTAGATCACAGAGTCAGAGCTGACTGGCAGCTGAAATACTATTTGTCTTTCAGGTAAGAATCCTTTACTCTTGTTTTCTATGTGTAAATGTCCATGCTTAATATCACCAGTGGCTGCCTCTACTAGTATTAAGACAACACACATACAGCCATCTCTGCACACACACACACACACACACACACACACACACACACACATAAATGTCTGTATCCCACTATACCAGTTCCTTGTTTTTCATTTTCCTCCCACCCCTGATACACTCACTTTCCCAGGGACACACACATCCCCATTTTCTTCCTCTTTTTTTTTTGTTTTCAGCCCCTCCTGCCTTTTCTCTCCCAGTAATGCTTTTTCTGCAATCACACACAAACACATAGACACACACATGCCTGCCTGCTTCTTCCAGTTTCATTTTCTCTCCCTCCCACACACAGACACACAGACACACACACATGCGCCTGTTTCTTTCTCTCTTTCATTTTCTGCATCTCCAACCCTTTCTGCTTCCTTGTCACTCCTTCAATACACACACACGTACACACACACACACACACGCACGCACTAACACACACACAAATGCACAAGCGTACAGACATACAAGCTCCCTCA
>NW_019457010.1:0-721 GCF_002814215.2 Seriola lalandi dorsalis | reverse complement strand
ACTCTTCATGTTGCTAACCAGCTCTGCATTTCACTCTTTTGTTTTCAAACATTTAAAAACAATGTTTTATTTTATCTTATTCATTTGATCTTTTTGCAAATGATTAGTGGACCCACTGCTCCATTCTTATGAACGTCCACACGAGTCTAAGTAAAGTCTGTAACTCAGAGTAACTTCACCAGTCTGAGGTGAAGTCTGACTCATGACTAATTCACCAGTAGTTTGACATTTATTAACCCGCACAGGTTCCCAATTCTAAACTCGCCTCCTCTTCACACTTAGTGAATTCATCATGGCACTCGACGGCTGCAATAAACACATATACCTTGAAATATAAAAATGGAGGCCTATTGAGACGGTTCCATTGTTATTCAGTAGAAGAACGAAGGCGGCACAAGTAGAAATATTTCCTTTATTAATGGAGCACTTGAGAGATTTTCAAAAATGTTAATTCAAAGTTTTTTTTCCAAGTTTCTTCAAGGCGAAAACCTTCAGTGAGTCTGAAGTCTCAGTAATCAATTCTCTTCTGTATCTCTGAATTGTTTTGGGCTTTTTCTGCAGTTCACTGAGACTTTTTTCCTTCCAGGTTTAAAGGTGTAAATTGAGACTTTTCAGCGAAGCTGCAAAGATTAGTCAATTAATCAAATAGCAAATAAGCAGTTTGGATTTAATCTACAACTCTGTTGATAATCAGTTGATAGTTTGAGTCATTTTTACGCAC
>NW_019457009.1:0-548 GCF_002814215.2 Seriola lalandi dorsalis | reverse complement strand
ACCTCAGGTTTAATAATCTCCAGCTGGAAACATTTTTGCGTGAAACATAAAGTTATATTTCTCAGCTGGACTTCTATTTCATTATCAATAGCTCTGTGCTGATTGCATCAGTTCCTCTCATCAGAGAGTTACAGAATTTAAGAGAGGAGCACAGGGGCCACAGCAGCGCCCTGCCTCACTGCAAAACATCCTGTGGCTGGAATCAACCATATAATTGCACTAAAGTGGTTGGCTATACAACGTGAATACAACAACTAATGTCCATGCTTTATTTCTTTTTCTAAATTCCACATATATTCTATTTTAATAAACTGTGCAGGACATACATGCAGAGAGGAAACAGAATATTAAGGGACATCAGAGAGGATCTTTTATGGTTTGTCTATTCTGCAGTGATTAAGCCCGATAATATAATTTGAATTAGTTAGGCAGCAGTTAGGAGGGTTTCATGTTATGGAAAAATTCAGTTTATGTAGGCAGAGGATAAATCAACCTTTGTCATGCTTTTTGAATATGTGTGTTCCCCATTTCTACTCCAACCATTTTTT
>NW_019457008.1:0-548 GCF_002814215.2 Seriola lalandi dorsalis | reverse complement strand
TTGATTGATAAATAGATAAATAGATACATTAGATTCCTTGTGCTGCTAGTGTTTTTCTTTTCTTCTGAGAGTTCACGTATGTACATTGCAACAACGTGTGCTGAACAAAGTGTTAGCGTGTGTGTGCTTGTGCCCCCCCCATGTGTGTGTCCTAGCTGCTGGGTGTGCACTGTGAGTCACAATCCTTTGCCAGACATGCATTCCAACTTTTATTCAGACTTATGTCTTCTGCTGTTTTTCATGCCCTACAGGGATGAGTGCTGCATGTACCTGCAGGAGAGGGCAGGAGCTGATGGAATCATGTATATGCATGTGTCTATTTAGGTGTGTGTGTGTGTGTGTGTGTGTATGTATGTGTGTGTGTGTGTGTCTATGTGTTTAGCATTCCACGGTCAGTTATAATTGCTAGATGGAGCTGTCTGTATCAAAAAATCAAGAGGGAAAGTGCTAAATGCATAAGGAGAGTTTAGGGAAATTCAAGAACTTGGATGGAGTGTGAGAAATGTGGGGGAGAAAATAAATTCATGTGTGTGTTCGTGTGTTTCTGG
>NW_019457007.1:0-583 GCF_002814215.2 Seriola lalandi dorsalis | reverse complement strand
TTTGACTGCGGGAGTTTCCTGAGCCATCAGTGGATAAACAGCTACACTCAGGTCGTCTCGCTCGCGGTTGACATTTGTCTCTGCTGGTAATTCTGTCTTCAAGCAAAATAATTGTTTTGCTTGAAAGAGCCTCTTACTCCGGCAGCTGCGTCTAAACTTAACATATTCCTTTTGAAAACACAAAAAAATGACTTCAGCCGGAAAAACTAGACTTAGCGTGAGAGTATATAAAAAAGTTCCTCTGCTGTCAGTTAAAAAGAGCAAATGGTCGTGTCGTGACTCGCGCTGCTGTTTGCATCTCTTGTGAGATGTGCTTTGATTGATCCATAGCAGCAAAACAAAAGCCTCATTTACGTGAAGATATTGCGGACTAATACTGTAAAGAAAAGAACTAATGTGTTTGCAGGAGTGAGGGATTTAAAGATAGACAGGAGACGAGGACAAAGAGTGAGTAAGACAAACAGAATCCCCTCGGCTTGCTGCTTTGTCTCGTGCCACTGATCTGTTCAACCAGGCCTTGCCTTAGCAGCACTAATTCCTTTGTTTTGTTAGTCCCGTCTGGCTATCTGTTTCCACTGCCTAT
>NW_019457006.1:0-525 GCF_002814215.2 Seriola lalandi dorsalis | reverse complement strand
TGTGTGTATGTATGTGTATGCATTTTTAACCTGTGTGTATGTGCATCTGTGTGTGCTCTCAGGCATTCAGATCTGGCTACTGGATGGTTCTAATGTCTCCTACTCTTATTTCATAAGAGGGAGTGGAAAACTCAGAGTCAGCACACTGGCATGAGAAGAGCCTCTGCTGGAAGCAGATCAGGACACACATCTGCAAACCCTGCTACAGTTTGTGCGTGTGGAGGCAGGACAGGGAGAGAGAGCGGGTGTTTGTATGTACGCCCGTGCACGTGTGTGTGTATAAAATCAAGTGTGCGTATTGGAGTGAGAATAAGACGGATGAAAAGTAAACGCGAGAGACTGAATGCAGAAGAGACAGAGAAAGTGTGCGCTTGCACAGATCTGAAAATTGATCTTTGTGGAAAATGTCTGCTTTGCAGCATTCCACTCTCTCTCTCTCTCTGTGCGTGTGTGTGTGTGTGTGTGTGTGTGTGTGTGTGTGTAAGACATGCAACAATTTGTCTAAGTTATTGAAACTAATAGCTG
>NW_019457005.1:0-664 GCF_002814215.2 Seriola lalandi dorsalis | reverse complement strand
CGAGTTTCTGTTGTGATGTTGATGATCTGTGACGACGCCAAAAAAAAGGCCTGATTGGAGAAGTGCTGCAGAAATATAACTGCATAGCTGCGTCATTTTTCTCATTAAATTGGTTGTTTGGTTTGTAAAGAAAAATGCTTCTCACAATTCCCCATAGCTTGTTGACATATTCAGAATTCTTACTAAGTTTAAAGATATTCAGTTTATTATCAGAGAAAACAAAGAAAACATCAGATTTTTACCAGAAACTTTTTCCATTTCTGCTCAAAAAATCACTAAAACACCTTTGGTGATTAATTTTCTGTTAATTAACTTATCATTTCAGCTCTAGTAAAATTAACACATGAAATTTTTTAAATAAAAATAAAAATATATCATGTATAAAACTTCTTTACATGTGGTGTTATCTGTGTCTAACGTCTTAATTACCATTTAAAAGTGTAAATTCGTCATAAACATTTGAACTTCACGTGTAACTGAGAACAAAGTGAACTTTTAACTCTGAGAACCAACTTCATAACTGTGATTATGAGTGAGAGCGGCAGAGCTGCAGAGGACTGACAGAGAATATTGATAAGGATATTACACCTGATCAGTCAGGGTCCACACAGGCCGGAGGGTTAATTACTGAGAGGGATGCTGGGAAACGAAGTCGACCACCGAG
>NW_019457004.1:0-663 GCF_002814215.2 Seriola lalandi dorsalis | reverse complement strand
CAGAAAATGGATATCATAAAAAGTGGTAGATTTTTGTCCACGAAAGTGTAGTCCTTCATAGCCATCGTAGACCACGAAGACCGAACCAAAATGAGACGGCATGGTTTACGAAAGATTTTAGCTTTGGGTCATCATCTGTGCCCGCCCTAAAAGTTGTGTCGCAAAGTGTGGCTCCTGTCACCTAGCAATCTTGACAACCAGTAACTTTTTTTTCTCAAAAACTTGAGGTTTTAAGGCCATTGGTTTTAACAGTTGTACTATTAGCTGTTGAACTGAGATTAAACCCAAAACGTACATTTAGAAGTGTAATCCTCAGGCTCTCTGTCAATGTTTGCTTTCATTATCTGCGCGCAATGAATCTTGGGATAGATTGGCCCATGAAGGATCAATGTGGCCGAGAAAAGAAGAATCTGTTGGATCCTTCATTTTTCAGCCACATTTGAAGAAGCCTTCAAAATGTCTAGTCGTGCTGCTGTGATGAAATCGGTCTTCAAATGCAGCCTCTGAAGAATGTGGCCCCTGAACTTGAACACAGCTACAGTGTAGCACTAATGTTTGCAGTGGCAGTCGGTCTACCACTTTCACCCAGACTGAAATATCTCAACAAACTGGATGGGGTGGCTTTAGAGTTTGTACATCTATTAATGGTCTGCAGAGGAGTTT
>NW_019457003.1:0-539 GCF_002814215.2 Seriola lalandi dorsalis | reverse complement strand
CAGGACTGTAGTCTGGACTGTAGTCTGGACTGTAGTCAGGACTGTAGTCTGGACTGTAGTCTGGACTGTAGTCTGGACTGTAGTCAGGACTGTAGTCTTGGCTGTAGTTCGGACTGAGGTCAGGACTGAAGTCAGGATTGTAGTCTGGACTGTAGTCTGGACTGTAGTCAGGACTAAAGTCAGGATTGTAGTCTGGATTGTAATAATCAGTGACGGACTGGCTGCTGTGAAAACTGTTGGGGAAACAATGGTTTGAAGTTAATCATGTTCGTCTTTGAAGAGTACGCTCCCAGAGTGGATGTGTCAGGACTGGTGGCAGGGATCCTGGCTGTCCTGGTGTCTGCTGTTATTGCCATTGTGCTGGGAATCTACTGCTACAAAGCCAAGCAGAAGGGTGAGAGGAGGTCAACCCAGTAAGTTCTCCCTGATGTGGACCATTTTTTCTCCAGTTAAGTGAGGGATGTGGAATAAAATGGTCACTTTGGTCCATCAGACATTTTAACTCTGCTGGCCATGACATCTGGTGTGGATATTTATTG
>NW_019457002.1:0-518 GCF_002814215.2 Seriola lalandi dorsalis | reverse complement strand
TCATGTTCTTCACTGTGTCTCTAGTTTCTATCTGATCAAACGTCTTAATGTCCCTCGTCTTCCAAAGCTTTTAGTGGGAGGAGTTTATTGACGTCAATATCTCAAACAAAACTATTCAGAATATGTTTGATTTCGACTACAATATTGTATCTTACAGAAACTCAATTTTACAACTTTGGTCTAAACGTGATATTCAAACTTTACCCAAAGCAAAAGATCTGACCTGTGACGACGCTGACTCTACTGAGCATTTATTTATTCATATATACGGCATTATTCACGGACACGTGTAAGAGAGTGGAACCTCGATGAGTTCGTGTCTCACACAAAAGCATCGACACTTTCTAGAATAACAGATTCTGATTTACAGAAGAGTCCTTCAAGTGTTTATGTTCTATTATGTTTAATATCGTTTCAATCTCTTATCTGTGTTGATTTATTATTATTATATTATTTATTTATCATTACCTTTATATATTTTTTTTTACCTGTTCTCTTTCATAAATTGTGAAGATCTC
>NW_019457001.1:0-592 GCF_002814215.2 Seriola lalandi dorsalis | reverse complement strand
TGTTTTTCTTCCTGATCAGGTGCATGCTTTTCCCCAGGTGCTTCATAAGGGAAAAAAAGAACATAATTCATTAGAATATGATTTGTTTTTTTTGCTTTCCCAAACAACTGATCATCTATTGATCTTTCAAAATTGTATTTCAGCCCCTGAGTAGGAACGACTGAGCAACTGCTGATCTGTTTCTGTGCACGTTCTATTTATTCAACAGTGCACCATAGAAGAAGAAAGTGGTCTGCGTGTAAATTTGAATTAAGAATATTTGTGCAAACACAGTCTGCTCAGTGTTACTGACACTGGCAGTGATCTAATATGAGTCAAATAAGCCTGACTGAGTGTAACTGATCTGAGTATCTGCAACAGTCAGTCTGCAGATGTTAGTGCTATACTGCCCTCTACTGGCGGATCAACGTATTCATATTATGGACGCCACTTCGTTTAATTTAATTAAAGTTGATATATTTTATTTAATATTTATTTCTATTTTTTTATTTCTATGTCATTATTTTACTATTATTCCACCTCATTTTGCATTAATGTCTTTATGTTCATTTTATGTGAAGCAGCTGGTGCATGTAATTTCTCTGTGCTGCAT
>NW_019457000.1:0-688 GCF_002814215.2 Seriola lalandi dorsalis | reverse complement strand
TACTAGAAGGCAATGAGATGCCTCGTGCTAAGGCGAGTTTCAAGGCCAAACCCCAAGGATGCCACCCCTTCCGCCAACAGAATAGAGCGCGGAACCGGAAGGGAGATGGTAAAATGCTAAACCAGCGCAGTTTCAAACCACAGCGACAAGAGTCCTTCCAACACAAGGAAAGAAGCCAATTTGGACCAAGCCACAAAGGCCAGAACCAGACAAATATATCTGTTGACTTTCCCAAGAAGGATTGCTTAAAACAGGAAATGGATAGCATGGTGCAGAGGTGCTTGACATAGATGACCAAGCAAATGGAGACACTTGGCCGCCTGCCAGGACAGGTTTGAGGAGGGGCCGGGTCAGGATCCTTTGGGTCTTCCAACTGACTAGTCCAAGCCCCCTTTCCCACTGCCGCAAAGGTCTACTTTGTGGGCTGGGGAAGGGAACTAGGAAAAGCCCGGCCTCCACCTTCTAAGCCTACCCCTTTCCTGACATTCCTGGCGATCTAGTCCACAAGGATAATGCCCACCGCATCTACAAGTCCTGTGCCGAATCTACAAGTCCTGTGATCCTGTGAAATAGCTATTTAAGAAAAGACCAGGTAGTTGATTCTCTGTGACTCTGATCAGAAAAGATCAGGTATAAAGTCCTGTGATTCTCGACAGAAAAGACCAGGTATATATGAGTCCTGTGATTC
>NW_019456999.1:0-675 GCF_002814215.2 Seriola lalandi dorsalis | reverse complement strand
CTAAACTAAGCTAAGCTAAACTAAGATAAACTACACTAAAGCAAAGTAAAGTAAAGTAAACTAAATTAAACTAAACTAAGCTAATCTAAGATAAGCTAAGCTAAACTAAACTAAACTACACTAAAGTAAAGTAAAGTAAAGTAAAGTAAACTAAATTAAACTAAGCTAAACTAAACTAAGCTAAGCTAAACTAAGATAAACTACACTAAAGCAAAGTAAAGTAAAGTAAACTAAATTAAACTAAACTAAGCTAATCTAAGATAAGCTAAGCTAAACTAAACTAAACTACACTAAAGTAAAGTAAAGTAAAGTAAAGTAAACTAAATTAAACTAAGCTAAACTAAACTAAACTAAGCAAAGTTTAACTAAACTAAGCTAAACTAAAATAATGCTGCGTGGAGCAGTAGTAGCTTTTTCTGTGACTCTTCAGCTTTTAATCGACTTAAACTTGTTTGTATTTTCCTCTTGTTTCATTTCCACAACATCTGTTATGCACATGTTTGTCTTTATGTTTGAATGTGTGGAAATAAACTGTTTCTGTTTTTTATAGTGCTACAAACATGAAATGAACCTGGATCATAAATTGTAGTTATGCTGAAACAGGATAATAGGAACCAGAGGTAGATGTTAGACAAACTTTAAATCTCACTCACACATGAGGATTATTGAAGTTAA
>NW_019456998.1:0-669 GCF_002814215.2 Seriola lalandi dorsalis | reverse complement strand
AGAGAGAGAGAGAGGGAGTCTCTTCAGAATACTTTGCCATGAATCCATATCAGCTTTGAAGTTCACATGCCTGACTTCAGAAGCTAATAAAATAATTATCACAAAAATTTCCCAAAGTTAAAAGGCAGAAATGAAAGCATAGATGGGGAGAAATTGCGCTTAGATGTCACATTCCTTTAAAACGATTGTGAAACTGTTAAAACTGAGCTTGATTCCTCATGCAAGAATTAACTCCCTGGATAAAGTGTATCAGGCTTATATTACATCATTAAAACGTTATTTGTAAAACATTTTCATAAATCAGAGTGAGCGCTCATATACTGCCGATATTAAAGCTTTCGCTCGGCTCAGCTGTTGCGGGGGACGAGCCTCTCCAGTCCTGGACCCACAAATCCCGCGCCCATCACCCTAACAGATCGCCGCTCTATCTGTAAACTTTAATAGCATGTTGCTCCTGGATAATGGATAGCGTTTCAATCTGAGGAGCAACCTTGGACAAGTTCTTCAAGTCTCTCATCGGCAGGCATTAGTGTCTTAATCAATTTTATGAGGTAAACCATCACAGCAGCCAGAGGAGACGTTCGAGGTGTGGTTGGGGGGGGGGGGTTGATGGAGGGACATAAATTGTGAAAAAATGAACAGCACTGCCTGTGTTTGCAGTTATGACAG
>NW_019456997.1:0-548 GCF_002814215.2 Seriola lalandi dorsalis | reverse complement strand
GACCTTATTTCTTTCAGTACGTGTCTCTCTTTTGGTATGTGACTCTCTGTCATTTGTTTGTCTTGGTACATGACTCTGGTTTGGTATGTGACTCTTTGGTTTGGTACATTAGTCTCTGTCTTTTGGTACATTGGTACGACCCTCATACCTTTGGTAAATGACTCTTTCTTTTGGTACGTCAGTCTCTTTGCTCCATGACTCTATGGTTTAGTACGTGACTCTTTGGTTTGGTACGTGACCATTTGGTTTGGTACGTCACTCTCTTTGGTTTGGTAGGTAACTCTTTGGTTTAGTACATGACTTTTTGCTTTGGTACATGACTCTTTGGTTTGGTACGTGACCATTTGGTTTGGTACGTCACTCTCTTTGGGTTCATGTGCCCTCTGAAACAAATCATTATTCTTAAATTAGCTTAAAAAACATTGTAATCTTAGCATGTGTAGAATCATTATTCTAAAGTGCAATAAATCCATCTGGCCAGCTTTGGCAGTGGGACAGTAGTGGTCTTTTAGTTAAACCATGTTAATCACCGTAGCCCCTGGATATTC
>NW_019456996.1:0-590 GCF_002814215.2 Seriola lalandi dorsalis | reverse complement strand
GCCCAGCCTGGAGGTCTCCAGGAAGGCCGGGGAGGTGGCAAACCTCCCCAGGAAGCTGTGCTGCGTCTGGGCCTGCTGCTCAGTCCGGTCCGGGTAGGTCTCCTCCAGGAGCCTCGTCTCAGCTGCAGAGATGTCCTCAGGTTTCACCGCCAGACTCCACCACTGCAGACAGTCTGCGGCCCTGAAGCCGCCGTCACGCTTTATACCGAGTAACCCTCCTCGATCCGTGTCGTGTTTCAGGTGAGACACCTGGAGCTCAGGTCGGGGGTAAGGCGGGAGTTTTCTGAAGAAGTATTGAGGGATTTCCAAACTTCGGGAACGAGCTTCCAGTTTCAAGTCATTCAGCTTCAAGTGCTGCCCCAGAAGGAAACGTTCAGTCGCTCCTCTCCTGTTGGTCCGCACCTGCATGGTCAGGTGAGTCAGAGACGAATAAAGCTGATCTCAGGTTATGAAGACAAACACACCTGCAGCAGGTGCGATATGACAAATACACTTCAGACTTTTTAAAAGTCACTTTTGTTGTTGTTTCTCCCTTCCGACATGATGTCAGCTGATGTGTTTCAGGAAGTGAAAGTAAATCTGACACGTAC
>NW_019456995.1:0-587 GCF_002814215.2 Seriola lalandi dorsalis | reverse complement strand
TGTTAATGTTATATTTGATATTTGATGTTTCCTGTTCAACATCCACAACATGACAGGTTAATCAGCTGACTGATGAAAATAATCATATGATTATTATTGTTGTTATTCAAACGCGATGACATCATGATGATGTCACAGTGTTGATGAGCTGTTAGTTTGCTGCAGTGATGTTACAGTCACTGCAGAATCAAACTGAACTGAATGAGACAAACACACACACACTTCTTTGTCAACTTTGCAGAGTGTTGCTAGGCAACCGGAGGAAATCTCAGAACCAGAATAGAGATCTGGAAAAAAATTAAAAGATCTACAGAGATGAGAAACATCCACAGTTTCACACTGAGGCCCCCAGGGTACAGACAGGGTACAGACATGTTTCCACTGTTCTACTGTTCCAATGTTCCACTGTTCTTCTGTTCTTCTGTTCCACTGTTCTAATGTTCCACTGTTCTTCTGTTCTTCTGTTCCACTGTTCTACTGTTCTACTATTCCAATGTTCCACTGTTCTTCTATTCTTCTGTTCCACTGTTCTAATGTTCCACTGGTCTATTTTTCTAATGTTCCACTGTTCTAATGTTCCACTGTTC
>NW_019456994.1:0-602 GCF_002814215.2 Seriola lalandi dorsalis | reverse complement strand
GGTGTGTGTTTTGACACCTGTATGGAAGTCAGTTTCGGTTTGGTTCGGTTTTGTGGATGTGGACTCGTTTGTGGGTGTGAATTAGCTCCACTCTGTCACACTGTTGCCACACAATCAACAGAGGTTGATTTTCCATCACCGTCTCCAAGTCCTTTAAATGACTCATTCAACCAGCAGCGCAAAACCCAAAACATATTCACTTTATTATGATATAAAACACTGAACACATACATGGAGTCTTTGCTTAAAAGGCGACTCAAACGACGTCAATTACTTTTCTTATTAATCACCTAATCAGTGCAGCTCTAAAACACAGATTTCAGGTAAAAACAGTCAGAGAAACCAAATCCTGCAAAGGTTTGGATGGTGGGTCCAGGTGGGCGGGGCTTGGTGACTGCTTAGTTGTGACATCACAAAATTCCAGAAGTCCTGACGGCTGGTTTTAAGGCTCAGTTTCTGAATACAGGCTGTGTGCATTTCTCTGTGGACTGAGGCTTTGATACTTTCACAGTATTAATATAGAAGCTAGAGCTGATCTATAATCACACTACACATGGACACAGACCTTTACACTGGAGGAGCTTTAAGAATCAAATTAGCTT
>NW_019456993.1:0-548 GCF_002814215.2 Seriola lalandi dorsalis | reverse complement strand
GAGCTACAGTGCATGTAATCAAGCCAGAATTCCTGAAGCACACAGTGTCCAGCTGGCTGGGAGTTCCCTCTCCAACTCTGGGAGTTGACTCTGATATTTCTCGACCTCAGGATGAAGTCAGTGTTTGTAAAACTTTGGTCACACATCTGCTGCTTTTTATTTATACTGTGCAAAATAGGCCTGTATATACAGTAATTCTCAACCGTCTCAACAGTGATCCCAACACCGTGTTAATCATTTAAGTCTTATGCTATCTTTAATGCATAAGCTATTATGCATGTGTCCTCAGTCTTTTGTCACTATTTCCGATGAATACACTTGTCAGATTTGCTTCTCTTGCATTGAAATCCAGCACAGACTTTCAAAATGAATGGCGTGTGGGCTGTCTTAACAGAAGGGAGTTGGTTAGGTGAGTGGGAGAGAAGACGATGCCAGTGAAAGAGAGGCCATCTGGGCTATCGTAATGCTGCCCACGCGCGTCTTTCTCTTTCACTTCATCTCATCCTTTCACTGAGAGTAGGCTACATCTCACAATCATTTTAACTCCT
>NW_019456992.1:0-585 GCF_002814215.2 Seriola lalandi dorsalis | reverse complement strand
CTGGAAAATGAATGTGGTGGAATATTAAGTACAATGTGAAAGGGATTTAAGTTGAAGTAGAAAGCAGTATAAACTAAAATGTCATGGCTGCCATATTGGCAAACAATTAGTCCAATTACACTTCCAACAAACACAGAGAAACCTCAGAGAGAACGGGTGTTAATCCAGAAAATGTTATTGCAACTATCTTTCACTGAAGAAGAAGACAAAACAGTCCAATACAGAACAAGTAGCCTATATACAAAAAATACTGGTAGAGTGACTGGAGAGTCTTTCAGTGTCTGGGGTCAGACTGAAAGATGGTCCTTCCAGGGTGTGGGAGAAAAAAAGTAATATTCAGGATGTTTTGAATCTAATCTTTATGCAGAGTGGCAACTTAAGAATGTTGAGTGACTGTGAGAAATTGTACCTGGAGGATGTTGGTATGAGAAACTATTAGCTGCTCCCATAATTCATACAGACAGGCTCAGATAAGGCCTCATGCCCAGCTCCTTACATAAATCATGAATATGTCAGACCTGCCACCATTCTCTGTGAGAAGTTACCAGTCATTCAATAAATATTACCTGGAACCCTGAAGAAAAC
>NW_019456991.1:0-548 GCF_002814215.2 Seriola lalandi dorsalis | reverse complement strand
CTTAGAAGAAATTGGATATGTTCTCAGTATAAAAGGCAACATACTGGTTTGTTTTTTTTAGTTTAAATGTATAACCACACTAAGTATAGATTCACCTTGTGTTTGTCTTCCAGTGATGTGGCCTCCAGTTCATAGTCTTTATGTCCTTTAAAGCAGATGGAGAACCTGGAACTGACATTATCACAGCTCTTCACAACGGAGAAGAGAAGTTAATGTTTGATGATGCCTCTCTACGCTGCACATCACTTTCATCTTGAAGTCAATCCGAATGGTCATGACAGTGTTTTAATGAGAGTATTAGTGCATTAGTACAGTATATTCATTCAGCTGACAGTTTATTAGGTACACCTAGCTAAAACCAATATAATACCACAGCCCTGCAATAAATCCTCCTTTATGAAGGTTATAATGTTCACTCGTTGATCATCTGTATGATCATTTTATCTGCTGTTTGTGGTACAAAACTGTCACTTATATCACCTTTGCTTTCAGGTCATGCTCTTAATTTTTCAAAGCTTTTATTTGTGTGTCTTACTGTGGTTGTCTAT
>NW_019456990.1:0-598 GCF_002814215.2 Seriola lalandi dorsalis | reverse complement strand
TAAAACCACTCATTGAAATCGATTGAGAAATATAAACATTTCCTTTTTTCTGTGCTTTTTATCCAGAAAAGCTGCAGCTCCTCTGTTTATTAATATTTGCTTACAGACCAGTCTTACCCAGTCCAATATGGCGCCGACGTTGACGTAGGATCCAGCGGCCAATGCGGCATCTATGTATATATGTCCATGCGGTGGACACAATATAAACTAAAATTAATATATTGAAACCAGACCGTCAGCCGTCACTTGCAGACATTACCCTGATCCTCTCGTTGAGTACGTGCTCCTCCGGATCCTCGTCGTACTCTTTCTGGGGGTAAACATGAATCCCATTGGCTGCCAAGTCTTGTCTTATCTGTCAAAAGGTCAAAGGTTAAACACAGGTCAGACGGGGTCAGGTCCGGTTTACACTGACAGCTACGGGCCCTGTTTTCCAGTCACGGTGCTCCGACAGTTTGGTATCGGTGCTGGTGCACAGGCGGAGCAGAGGGGACGCCAGGAGGGAGGGTCATCAGATGAAGCAGCACAAAAAGAGATGTTGGTGTTTCGGTGGAAAAACTGGAGCAGCATCAATCTGCTGCCAACCTCATTATTCTGT
>NW_019456989.1:0-649 GCF_002814215.2 Seriola lalandi dorsalis | reverse complement strand
GCTGCCTTTCCACAGAAACATCTGTATTTTCATCCACCTCCAGCCCGATAGCCACAGTCAGAAGACAGAATGTGTCGTAGGATGGGTTCCTCAACCACTGTGGCCAAAATCGCCAACGTCCCATCAACTATTAATCTATTACATAGATTAAACATTATGAGTTTTGAGGAGAGCTAATTTGTAGTTATGAAATGCAAATATGAACAATAAGACAGTAGTCTGATAATCATTCACCTTCACCCTCACCTCTGCAGAGCTGGCAGCCTGTCTCAGTGAATGGCCGCTTCGAGCCTTCTCTTTTTGGTGCCTACTTATGTTGCCGACATAAGCAGCAGAACATTACTAGGTAAAGAAAGACAAAAGTGTCATTGTTGGTCATTGTTAATACAATATTACATTGAAAAGCACAGAATTGCATGAGTACTCGCCATGATCAGTGTGGTAGAGCCATGGGCGGAGCCTGTGGTTAGTTTTCTTTTTATGGCAGCTCTTCTCTTCTCCTCCACTCTCCTCTCTTTCTGCCCTCTCTCCTGTTATACTGTGTTCTGCTGCTTCGCTCTGGTCTCCTCCACTCACCCCCGCTACTCCTGCCTGTCTGCTTCTGTCACCTGTCTAATTATGTGTTGAGAAGAAGTAGATATTTCCCTCA
>NW_019456988.1:0-652 GCF_002814215.2 Seriola lalandi dorsalis | reverse complement strand
CTACACAGCTTGACAATATGCAGGGGATGAAGTGACGGATGGTAGCTGGAGAAAACTGAGTTGCAGAGAAAATCTTCAGCAATGCATCAGCTGATTGACACAATATATAAACATATGAGCTCGACTCTCTCTCTCTTCCTCTCTCTCTTTCTCTCTCTCTCTCTCTCTCTTTCCAGCCTTGCCCAAATGCTCCAGCAGCATTTTTCCATTTTAGCCATTGATCCATCTGGGATCAGGCAGGAGCCAAACACAAACTGATTTTTTTTTTTTTCTTTTCTTTTCTTTTTCAGTCAGCTACTTGAAGTTTTTTTATTTATGCAAAGGTGCTGTGTGCAAAGTGAGTGGGAAACGAACCCTGCACCATCAAAGCCGGAGCGGGCCTTTTATCGGCATTGCTTTGCATGTCTGCGTAAGTGTGTCTCTTGGCCTCTGTGCTCGTCTCACTGCCTTTTGTTTGCATATCGCTGAGAGACGGACAACGAGGAGGAGAGAGAGGCGAGTGCATGCTGGACGTGCGGTGGAGGCGTCGGTGTTGTTTTCAAGGTAGAAAAGCCACGTCATGGCCCAGGCAGCACTCCTCTTCATGTGCTACAGTCAAAATGTCCACTGCTGATTTCTTTTTTTTATTATTATTATTATTATTATTATTATT
>NW_019456987.1:0-615 GCF_002814215.2 Seriola lalandi dorsalis | reverse complement strand
ACACACACACACACACACACACACACACACACACACACACACACACACAGTACATATAAAGAAATACTGATTGATAAAAACAAGTGTCAACTACAAATCCCAGACAGCATTGGTGTAAGAACCGTCCAATCAGAGAGCTTCAGACTCAGAGTGAAGGTCTCCAAAGCAACAGCCGCTGAGGCTCATGGGTACTAAGGGATTATGTTCTTCCTCTCTCCCCTTGTTGTCTCCTCCTCTCCCTCCTTGCCTCCTCCTCTTCCTCTTTTTCTCCCCTCCTTGTCTCCTCTCCCCCCTGTCTCTTCCTCTCCCCCCTGTCTCTTCCTCTCCCTCCTTGCCTCTCCTCTTCCTCTTTTTCTCCCCTCCATGTCTCCTCTCCCTCCTTGCCTCCTCCTCTTCCTCTTTTTCTCCCCTCCATGTCTCCTCTCCCTCCTTGTCTCCTCCTCCCCCTCCTGTCTCCTCCTCTACCTCCTGTTTCCTCTTCTTCCCCCTCCTTGTCACCTCTTCCCCCCTCCATGTCTCCTTGTCTCCTCCTCTCCCTGTAGGAGCTGACTGATGTCTCCTCCCTATGGGTCAGTGAGGAGTCTCACCTGAACAGGTGGGCAGCTGCAGGTGTGT
>NW_019456986.1:0-711 GCF_002814215.2 Seriola lalandi dorsalis | reverse complement strand
TGTAAACAGAAAATGATCACACAGAAAAAATTAATTGACTCGGGTCTCGGGTTAACTCTTTTCCTTTCTACCCTTCAGTCTACTCCCCAGACATGCCCTCACGTCTGCCCATACAAGACATTTGTGCCGGCCTGCTGACCAGTGTGGGCACGGCAATCCGCTACTGGTTCCATTACACATTGGTGGCCTTCGCATGGCTCGGGGTGGTCCCTCTCACTGCATGTAAGTGGGAGACACAGAAATGCAGAGATAAACCGATTGTGTATTCAGTGCCACAAGGAAAACCTCTCAATATATTGGATTAAGCCTTTGTTACAACCTTTGTGTTGTTTCATAGTTTTATTATCTTAAACATACAATTAATTTCAAAGCAGTGGGAGAAACGGGTTTAATCTGATTACAACTGATCAGTGCGTTTCATAGATTTGAATGCACACGCTGATTGTACTGTATGTTGCCCCCCTGAGTGTAACCCGTTCTGTCCCATATGGGTGAAAGGAATGTCTCCCTTTAGCGCACAGATGTAGGCACACAGAGACACGTTTCCTCTTTCTGCAGCACATAATACAGTCATTGATGACTTGACCGTGACATACACTTTACATATTAGTTAATGTGTATCGTTTAACAAGATCAAGAGAATTACAGCTTAAGTACCATTACATAACGGGCTATGCAATGTTTTCCAAGCTATATAAATCCCCCTCACTA
>NW_019456985.1:0-639 GCF_002814215.2 Seriola lalandi dorsalis | reverse complement strand
TATGTTACAAAATGAAAAAAACATCATAGTATAGTATGGCATGAAAATGAAAAAAAACGTCATAGTATAGTATTGCAAAAAAATAAAAAAAAACGTCATAGTATAGTATGGCACAAAAATGAAAAAAAAGGTCATAGTATAGTATGGCACAAAAATAAAAAAAAACGTCATAGTATAGTATGGCAGGAAAATGAAAAAAAACGTCATAGTATAGTAAGACATAAAAACTAATAAAAACATCATAGTATAGTATGTTTAAAAAAAATATTATAGTATAATATGGTACAAAAATGAAAAAAAAGTCATAGTATAGTATGGAATAAAAATGAAAAAAAAAAGTCATAGTATAGTATGGTACAAAAATGAAAAAAACGTCATAGTATAGTAAGGCAAAAAAAGTTATAGTATAGTAAGGCAAAAAAATGAAAAAAACATCATAGTATAATATGGTATAAAAATGAAAAAAAAGTCATAGTATAGTATGGTACAAAAATGAAAAAAACGTCATAGTATAATGTGGTATAAAAATGAAAAAAAAGTCATAGTATAGTACGGAATAAAAATGAAAAAAAAACGTCATAGTATATTATGTTACAAAATGAAAAAAACATCATAGTATAGTATGGCATGAAAATGAAA
>NW_019456984.1:0-651 GCF_002814215.2 Seriola lalandi dorsalis | reverse complement strand
TGATTGGTTAGTTCAATTTCAACTGTATTCTAATTGGTTGATTTGTGGCTTCATTCTGATTGGTTGATTTGCTGCCTTTTTCTAATTGGTTGATTTATATTAGTTTTCTGATTGGTTGATTTATAGCTGTATTTCAATTGCTTGATTTGTAGCCATATTCCAATTGATTGTTTTGCAGCTGTATTCTGATTGGTTGATTAATAGCCATAGTCTGTTTCGTCAATTTGCAGCTGTATTCTGATTGGTTGGTTGATTTGTAGTTGTACTGTGATTAGTTGATTGGTTTGTAGCTGTATTCTGATTGGTTGATTTGTAGCCGTATTTTGATTGGTTTACTTGTAGCCGTATAATTGTTTGATTCAGCACTCTACTTTGATTGGTTGATTTGTGGCCTTATTCTAATTGGTTGATTTGTAGCCATATTTGATTGGTCCTGATGACTTAATGCAATCTTTCTAACAGTTTGTTCAATTCATTTATCACTACCTATATCCCTTATTCCTTATTTCACTTACCCCTACCTATTTCCCGATTCAAACAATGGTCAGTGTGTTACCAAGCGGCATCTTATTTTAGTTATTTACCTAACCAAGTTACAGTATCTTCACCCATATTACCTAAACATGTACTTATTGAGTGCCGAAGGAAAGA
>NW_019456983.1:0-520 GCF_002814215.2 Seriola lalandi dorsalis | reverse complement strand
TCCCACAAGAAATAATCATCATAACTACTATCCTCACACCTCAATGACGCCACCCCTCAAAAGAAGACCTCCGCACACCCCCCATCTGGATCCACCAAAAACAAAGTTCTACAATACTGCCCCAACCTGGAGTCGAACCACCATCACCCGTGTCCGGAACCTGGCCCAGTCAGGTGAGCTACACACTCAGACACTCCACACACAATATCAATTTCAACCGGAGACTCATCCACTACTCAACCAGAACATTTCCCTCCAAAACTGACCAATCAGATTTGTACACCTGTTTTCCCTCCAGAATACCCAACACACCCACACACCTAACCAATCACCACATGACACACACACACACACTTCCTGTTGGGGGAGGGACTAACCTCCCTCCTTCAACAGCTTTTAATGCACACGAGGAGCCATTATTGTAAATCCCCTGAGGAAGCAGCACATACTGCGAAACGTCGGGACCCCGCTCTTCTGCGTATGATTTTATTTCTCTTTTATTGATTGATTGAGAACTTTT
>NW_019456982.1:0-630 GCF_002814215.2 Seriola lalandi dorsalis | reverse complement strand
ATTATTATTATTATTATTATTAGTTAAGGTCACTTTACAAGCTCAGTCATTTTGACCCTAATTTCAGCCTATATACACACACACGTATGGGGTGGAGTAATGTGCATGACTTACCGTTTCTTGCAGGTATGGTTCTGGCCTGAGGTGGATTCTGCCATCCCTATGAAAACACAAAAGGAAAAATAAGGACATGTCAAGCAGCTCCTCTTGACTATGAAATGTTTAAGCAGTCTAAGGACTTCAGAAGACAAGATTTATTCATCATCCACTCAAACCTCATTTAGCATATACTGTAATAACAACAAGACTTAATGAATAAATCTAAACAAATGTACATGTGAAGAATTCGTAGAAGTGATTCATATATATATATATATATATATATATATATATATATTAAGAAATAATTAAAAACACACATTAGTGGTGAGGCAACACAAAGACACTGGAAGAGGACATGTAGAAGGAACATGTGATAGGACAATTATATTCAAACATGTTAGGTCTGTTGTGTGAGTATAATAAATCGTGAGGATAGATATGAATATGTAAAAACAAACAAACAGTATTAATATTATGAAATGTAAATGCAATGAAATGAAGGTTAAACAACTAGGTGTGATAAAAAAA
>NW_019456981.1:0-544 GCF_002814215.2 Seriola lalandi dorsalis | reverse complement strand
TTGCATTTAAAGCTACAGACACAGAAACAGCCTGTTCTGAACAGGGCTCAAAAAGAGGGGTTTACAGGCATGCTGAAATATAGGATCGGAGTGGATTTTTTAGCAAAAAGCTTCAAATACATGCTTTGGGGACCTCTGAGACTTATTCAAACTTGTTGAAAAGGAGCATAATATGTCCCCTTTAATGTCATATTGTTATCAAACATCAAACACCAACAACAATGAATGTGCAACCACATCAGCTTCCTGCTAGTGATAGTATCAGACACTGCACTGCTCTATCATAGTTTCTATCACTATTTGACTTAATTAGTATTTCATCGTGCCATTTGTAGGATGATTGTATCTGAATATCCACCACAATTTTGAAGGTTAACCTACTTTTAAGTTGTCAATGTTATTCTTTTCATTGCTGATTTTGTGTCTGTCGTCTGATACAGAGCATTTGTAGGTTAAGCTAGTTTGTCTGATAAGCCTTGCAGCAGGGGTTGTTGTGGATCACACCATGACTCCCATGCAACATCTGTCAGTGAAGGGTCTTAAA
>NW_019456980.1:0-595 GCF_002814215.2 Seriola lalandi dorsalis | reverse complement strand
TACATGTACAACATTATGTGTTATTAACAATTGATTATATGTTTGTATATTTCTCATGAATATAAAATAAGGGGACTTAAAGTAAAGTGTTAACAGTAAATGAAATAAGAGGCAACACATCAGCAGTTTGCTCGGCCGTCACAACTGGCAGAGCCTCCGGCCGCTGAGTCCGCACGCATGTTCACACAGTCGTTTACTTTAGTGTTTGTGACTCATGGTTGTGAGTTAATTTGCCAGATGGACTGTGCCACTGTTATTTTGACAGAAAGCAACGAATTAATGATGTTATAATAAAGAAATCTCGATTTTGCAATTCAGAAATCCCACACGTTGTGCAAAAGCCCAAATTCTAATTAACTGAAATTACTCACGTGGCCTTAAAAGGAAAGGATGGTCCTCGTCACACACACACACACACACTCATACACACAGCTTTTCTTCTTTTAAATCAATGGACAATCTGTGCTCTGTGAGATCTTACCTACGAGCAGCGGCTGTGAACGTTTAAAGGGATTCCATGAATCAACAGAAGTGAACACAACTCTGAGACGTTTTTAAAAGAGACCATGCAAATGCAAGGAGCTTACGTCCGCAG
>NW_019456979.1:0-670 GCF_002814215.2 Seriola lalandi dorsalis | reverse complement strand
AAGTGGATGAAAGTAAAATTCTTTTTGCCCAGGTGTCAATGTATATTTTGGTTACTGAACTTTTACACAGCCTATGTGTTGCAAGTAAATGTATAAAGTTAAAAGAACTAGAAAGTAAGGTGTAAAGCCTATACAATGTGTTATTTTGTATTTAAAGGTCCATATTAATGTGTTATGTTTTGTGTGATTTGAAAAAGGAAGAAAATTACTACTGATAGGCAAACAGTACTTAAAGTAAAACTAATGATACTTATCTGACACTGTCTGTTTGCTTTTGGTTGTTCCTGGATTTGTACCCTTGTTGCTGATGGCGAGCCTTCCCACCAGGATCTAGAGAGAGGGAGAGAGAGACAGTATAGCAAGATACTGCGGTGGTCATTGAACACATCCTGTTTGTACTGCACTCGGTGGTGAGGTAGGCCAACTGCTCGAATGTTATTTACTGTGCATTCAGGTTAAAGGTTGAACCCAAGATAGACACTTTGCAATAAGGTACGGTGAACTTGAATTTAGATCAGTCGCTAATGTGATATCAACTGTCGTTCAACACAACTGGTGTTATTACTGTTATTGTAAGTGGTATCAATATTGTGTTTTGTGTGTTTAACCTATTATTTTCTTTGTAATAAGAAGCTGGCATACTTCTAAATCAAACCTTATGTCTTTGAGT
>NW_019456978.1:0-652 GCF_002814215.2 Seriola lalandi dorsalis | reverse complement strand
AAAAAAAAAAAAAAAATAGTGCTCTTTAACACAACTTCTAAGTGCCTGAAAACTGTTGAAGCAGTGTGCATTGCAGTCTGATACAGTGTATTTTGAAATACGTCCACTAGGGGGCAGCAAAGGAGTAGATTTTTCCAACTCTACATGCTCTGGTTATTGTGCAAGTTTAAAACAAATGCTGTGAAAAACTCTGGAGGACCTGCAGTTCTTTAAACCTGTTTTAACTAATTCAGGTTATAATGATCCTGCTTTGACAATGTTTTGTTTTGTTTGTTTGTTTCTTGTGATTGTGTGTTTTTTGTTGTTGTTGTTGTTGTTTTTTTTATAAGATATTTTGTGTTTATAGAGCCTCAAATTAGAATAGTAAGATAGAATGTCTCCACATAAGAGACTATTTAGGGGTTTACAACAAATATTTAAATTAGATATTTCTGTTGGCCTGCTCATTTTCAAATCTGAAAAAGTGTAACATTTTAAGAGACATCATGGTTGTCCAATGATATTACATTTATAACATGTTTTCCGTTGCTCTGTAGCGTCAACTACTATATAATAGTTTTAAAAAAGTCTCCATCCTTCTTTCCTAAAGACAGTAAATTATTAAAATGCATCCAATTTAATGAAAATGTCTTTTTAGTGCAGTGAGAACATG
>NW_019456977.1:0-656 GCF_002814215.2 Seriola lalandi dorsalis | reverse complement strand
TCTCAGGTCTCCGATGTCCTCTACCTCGCTCCGCCTGAACACAAAACGCTAAAGAAACATTTTATTGTTACAAGACACTGAACACCTCTTATAAAAAGCAAGTCATTTTAAAGCTAAAAAAGTAAATTAAAGTGTGATTTTGTCTGCTTTAAAGTAAGATGCTAATGTCAGCAAACCTTTAACCTGAGATGCTAACGTTAGCAAACAAGATACTAACATTAGCAAAAAAGACACAGCCACTCTGCTAGCCGGGCCTGAATGCTATATCAGGGTTTAAGCTAACGTTAGTGGCTCTTCCAGAATATATTGGCTAGTCCTCATACCTAGTCATCATAAAAGCCTTTTCTCATACAATAAAACTATGTATATGATTTTTTATAATATTAAACCAGTATATTTATCTTGCTAATGCCTTTCCGAAACCTTTACAAAAATTACACACGTTTGGTTTATAGTTTGGGTTCAGGTTCAGAAAAGACTGTGGACATGGTTTAAAGAAACCAATGTTGACTGTTGTTAGACGACAATATGCAAACAGCACTTTGATGCTCTAACAGTACAACCACATCCCACTGTAAGATTTTGGCATTTAGACATTCGAGAAAACAAAGTGTTGTTTTTATGGTAACTGCAGTTTCCGCCTTTGACTGGTTACT
>NW_019456976.1:0-606 GCF_002814215.2 Seriola lalandi dorsalis | reverse complement strand
GGGTGGAACACGGGAGAGATTAGGACGAAGCGCTGAGGCTTTACCAAAGGTCGCCACGCAACAAAAGTGAGATCATAGAACCGAGGTCGTAGTTTCTCACTGAGGAAATAAACTCATCACACACTTTATTATGACCACATGAATAATGCAGCGTAGCTCCTCCCTCCGCTCTCAAACAGCCTCAATTCTTCATGTCATGGATTCTACAAGACGTCTGAGACTCTGCTCCATGTTGACGTCCCGAAGGTGTTGCACCTGATTCAGGTCTGGAGACACGGAGCGTCATCCTGCTGGAAGCAGCCGTGAGAAGCTGAAGGTGAACTAAAACACAAAAAGAGGATTTGGGGCGGCGAGCTCAGTCCTCCTTCAGCTGCAGCAGACCTGGGAACCTGGCCATGTTTTCTGTTTGAGAGCGGTAGATTTTATCCACCTGAAGCCTCAGTCCTGCTGCCGAGCCGCTGTCTGCTGTTTGTCTCTGACGGACCAGACCGGCTTCCTGTCGTCCCCTCTTCCTCCACGTCTTTCTTTCCTCTCTCTGTCTGTCTCTTATCTCCCACAGCTGTCCTGTCCTCCATCGCATCAGCTCTGCTCTGTCATCTCCCACAC
>NW_019456975.1:0-603 GCF_002814215.2 Seriola lalandi dorsalis | reverse complement strand
CTCCACGCTGAACTTATCTTCATCCAGGACATCTGCACAGAGAGGTCAGAGGTCAGAGAGGTCGGGGGGGGGGTGAAAGAGAAAAGCTGCAACAGTTAAATTCACTCGAGTCCTGCAGGTGGACGGCGGCGGCGCCGAGCGTGGAGACCTACCCGGCCCCACGGCTCGCCCGTCGGGACACAGCTTGTGGCAGATGTTGAGCAGACAGCTGAGCAGCAGCTGTTTGGTGTACTCCATGTTGCCGTGATCCCCTGAACTCGGCTCCAGACTCCTGAGCACAGAAACACACATCAGCTCGGACAGGATTCGCTCACCTGAGGGAACTCGCTCCGCCCACCAACACCTGGGTGTACCTGGACAGCAGAGAGAACAGGACCGGCACCAGCATCTGGGCTCTCTTCAGCTTCTTCTTGTGCTGCAGCAGCTCCAGGACCAGAGTGACTCTCTGCCACGGCACGGCGCCCCCCTCTGGACCGGCTGCACCGCTGTCCTGAGGTTTCCTGACCACACACACATCTGTTATTCCTGAAGCCATGAGATAAGACAAGACAACATAGCATAGCCTAGCCTAACGTAGCATAGCATAAGATAAGATAGCATAAG
>NW_019456974.1:0-740 GCF_002814215.2 Seriola lalandi dorsalis | reverse complement strand
TTATTATTATAATATATTGTCTCGTATTATTACTGTTTCACTGATGTTAATTTCAGACTACAGTTACCTGAGCGCTGCGGGGGACAGGTGAGTGTGAGGTCAGGTGTTCTCTACCTTTTTGTCTTTCATGGATCCGTCGGGGTTGAGTCTGAAGCTGCCCACGTTGATGGTCTTCTTCGGGTCCACCTGACTGATCGAGTAGTTCAGCTCATCCACAATCGCTTTGCATGCTGGGAAACACAGGTGAATGTCAGTAAATGGAGAGCGACAGTACCGATGAACACAGGTGCTACTGATCAATAAAATATATCTGAAACAAAAAGATCTGGTTTATGAAGATGTCTAATAAGGATAAACAGGACGATCTCTCAGAGGACTGTCAGGATCTGCAGAGAACTACAAACATGTCTCCCTCCAGTCAGAGCCGACTCACCTGAGCAGTAGAGCACCTGGTCTCTCTTCCCCTGGCTGCTGTAGACGAAGACGGACAGCAGCACCACAGTCATCTGAATAATCCATGAGGCCATATTGATAACCTGAAGGAGACACACAGGCCGAGTGAACAGCAGCACAAACTACAGCCGGATACATCACGTCCCGATCTTTACCTGCTGACGGCTGAGGTTCAGCTCAGTCCTCAGCCGGGCGATAATCAATAATCATTCGTCCATTTGTATCAGGATGATATGAACATGATATTGATTTGACCCTCGTCTCAAAAACTGAAAAATAAACTGGAT
>NW_019456973.1:0-619 GCF_002814215.2 Seriola lalandi dorsalis | reverse complement strand
CTGTTCTGGACCATTCAGGATTTTCTTTGGAGCAGGAGAGAGAGAGAGATTCATCAGTCACAGCAAGACATTGTTAAATGAGACAGGAATAAAACAAGAGGACTAACCACACTAGAGTTAAGAAAATGAAATAATAAAGCATGTATCCTTTTTTATATAGATCAATCTAAATGTAATCTTCATCGGTGAACATGAGATGCTATGATCTTACACAGTCCTCCACCTGGTGGGTTTAAGATATAACATGATGCTTGAGGTCTGGAAACAGTCCAAAACATGAACAGTAGAAACACTCACACCACATTGTGTGTCTGCATGGACATGTTTACATGTCTGTTGCTGCTTATGGCCCACATATACACTGTTTAAAAAAATGAAGAGAACACTAAATCATCACAGTTTAACACCAAGTCAGTTAAACTTCAGGGATATCAATGTGTCCATTTAGGAAGAACAAGTGATTGTGAATCAGTTTCAGCTGCTTTGGTGCAAATGAAAGTGACAACAGGTGCAATGGAGGCAAAAGCAAGACAACCCCAAAAAGGGAATGGTTTTACATGTGGTGGCCACAGACAGTTGCTCTCTCCTGATCCTTCATGACTGACTCTCTAGGTTTGTG
>NW_019456972.1:0-630 GCF_002814215.2 Seriola lalandi dorsalis | reverse complement strand
TATCATTGGCTTTTGTCTTGTTTACAAAGCGGGCAACAGGAGCGGTAATTTAATTTCCTCTGCCGCATTGAAGAGCCACCAGCCGCCTGTCAGGCCGAGCTCAGCCTCCCCAACCCCGGGCAGCGGGCAGGAGAGTGGCTCGGGGCGATTCGGGAGAGGGAGGGAGGAGGAGGGAGGAGGAAGGGAGGGAGGGGGGAGACATCTGCCTCCAGATAAAAGTGTATATGAATGATATAGTGGGATGTAGAGGAGGGTAGACCCACTCCTGTCCCTGTGGTTTAGCTGACATAAATTTATAATTTATGAGTATTTATTACAGTAATAGTAGGATAAGAAGGATAATCATTCATTCATTCATTCATTCATTTAAATTGAAGAAAGATATTTTGCTTTTTATTCAGGTTTGTTTGGTTTCACATCAGCATCATATTCTTCTCATGTATTTTTTATATTAATTCACAATGGAAGTCTGTGTAATGTCTGTACTCAGTTTTATTATGTTTACATGTGTTTAATTTACTGCTACAACTTTCTATTTATTTATATAAATACTGATTTTGTTTCTTGTTTTTGTGAACTGATGTTTTTTTTTATTTTTTTTTATTTTCCGTGATACGTTCTGTTTATAAT
>NW_019456971.1:0-626 GCF_002814215.2 Seriola lalandi dorsalis | reverse complement strand
TTGTGTAAAACTCCATCCAGTCACGTCAGAGATTCTAAATTGAATGATGGAGGAAAAATAAAGAAAGAAGAGTTTGCTGACCTTTATTTCAAAAACAATTCAACATGGATCCTTTTTTTTTATTGGTTGCTTCCCCTGTCATTAATGATTGACAGAGGTTGTGGGGTTTCTGAAAGGGGAGAAAGTTTGAGAAGCAGAAACAGAGCGAGAGACGGGAGAAGGCGACAGGCGGCAAAGGGCCTGGGCTCCATTCAAACCTGGACCAATCCAGCCCTGGCTTAACCTGGTCGGCTGCTGTTGAGCCCCCTCAACCGCAGTGAGGTCACATCGTGAAACAGATGTTTTTTCATCAGTAATTTTAGACAGACGATATCATATTGCTGATACGGGCATCAGACGATCAGATTCTGATTTGTTGGTATGTATATCCAGCTCCCAGAGCAGCCATGACAGAAATGAATAGGAGCAGGTACAGGTGTATCTGTTAACATGCTCGAGGCAATATTTCACCAAGGTGCAATTGAAACACTTTTTCTGCATTTTAGTCACATGGCATCCAAAAACATTGCAGACTATTATCTCCCAAAAATCCCTGATACGTTGTCAGATATAAGAGGTTTGATGCC
>NW_019456970.1:0-490 GCF_002814215.2 Seriola lalandi dorsalis | reverse complement strand
AACTCTGAAATGAAAAAAAAAAAAAAAAAAAAAAAAATCATCAATCAAAATAATGGAAATAGGAAGTGTGGAGAAAAAAAAGTAACATTTCATAAGTCAAAACCACCACCTCATCTGTCAAACATGGCGCTGATTCTGTTGTGGCTTGGGCATGTATGACTCCAATGGAACTGATGATGATGGTGTGTGACTTCATGTATATCTGTCCAATTACTTTTGAACCCTTGCATTTTGGGCACCATAGAAAGTACACTACAGCCCTCAAAAGACCTGTATCTACACAGTTCTGTCAGTATTGATGTAAACCTAGTTAAAATTGAGACTTAATAAAGTATCCATTATTTTTCATCAAACTAAATGTGCTGAAACTCAGAGCCTGAGGTACAAAAGATGTGCAACTGTCCAAATACTTGCAGTGGGTTAGAAACAACATATAACCACATTGCATGCTATACTTGTCTCTCTTCAATAAACTGTCTCACCAAGAAGG
>NW_019456968.1:0-542 GCF_002814215.2 Seriola lalandi dorsalis | reverse complement strand
ATTGATTGATTGATTGATTGATTGATTGATTGATTGATTGATTGATTGATTGATTGATTGATTGGATTTGATTGGATTTGATTTGATTTGTTGTTTTGTTTCAACAGTATTTGTGTTAATGCACATATTTAAACTTGAACAATTTCTCTCAGCAGAATTCTCTTCATTCAGAACTATGATGACAATATGTGTTTTGGATTGAGCACAACAGTGTGTAGTTTGATTTTGATCAAGTTTTTTTTATTTTTTTTAAGGTTTTTTTGGGGGGGTTTCTATGCCTTTATTAGGGTCACAGTGAGAGAGAGACAGGAAAGTTTGGGGGGAGAGAGAGAGGGGATGACATGCAGCAAAGGGCTGTGGGTCGGAATAGAACCCAGGCCGCTGCGGCAAGGACAGAGTCCCAATGGTACCAGAGCCACAAGGCGCCCCCAGTTCATGTAGTTTTGAATGCAGTGTTTCATTTTAACAGGATATACGAGGTGTTTTGCACTTTGTGTGTTTGGTTTTGTGAACTGTGTTAAGTGTTTTGAAAAAATGAGCCC
>NW_019456967.1:0-720 GCF_002814215.2 Seriola lalandi dorsalis | reverse complement strand
GTGTGTGTGTGTGTGTGTGTGTGTGTGTGTGTGTGTTGTTGGTCAGTTTCCTGTCACTCTCTGTGCCACGGTCTAGTAGTGGCCTTCCAAATGCCTAAGGCCATGCCTCCAGCCAATCAAAGTTAAAAGTCTTCACCATGACAACTGCAGCAGCAGCCCACTCTTCTGTCTTATCACCCTTGCGACCACCCTGGATTTTGATTTCTTTCATGTAAAAAAGACTTCATCAGCACCCGTCGCACATGGGGCAGCAGCAATGAAAGCATGCTTGGGTTTATATTCACGTCTTAGTATGTCTGTCTGTGTGTCTGTGTGTGTCTGTCTGTGTGTGTGTGTGTGTGTGTGTGTTTGTGTATGAGTTAGAGTGAAAGAAAAGCGGAGAAGTTGCTTACATGTACTGAATGAATCAGATGACAGGTAAATTACTTACCGCATACAAAATCAGAGAGAAGTTTGAAGAGAAAACTGAGAATGCGCACAGCACGCAAATGACTGTTCATCTTCCAAACAGCAGAGAAATTCAGGAGATGGAGTGATTAAAGGATGAAGAAAGAGGGGATGAAAGGAAGGAAGAGAGCTTGTCAGATCAAGGGAATGCCATGATTGGATAATGAGGCGTTCGAAGTCAACATGAGTGCGATTTTAGTGTGTACGAGGGAGTCGACAACACATTCAATTTTCACACCCTGTTCCCATTTAAAGTCAGAATTATAGAAACAT
>NW_019456966.1:0-537 GCF_002814215.2 Seriola lalandi dorsalis | reverse complement strand
TAGAGTTGAGTAGGAGGGCTACATGTTTGTTTGTTTGCTTATTTATTTATTTATTTATTTAGTTAGTTAGTTAGTTATTGTAATGCAGTTGTCACATACAGATATTGTAGAAATAATAATTCATGAAAAAGACATTGCCATTGAATGCACTCCCCAGAGAATCATCCGGTATTAATATTTGCATCAGGGTAGGAGAAAAGTTTTTTTGCGGGCATTTTATGCTTTTATTTGATAGAGCCAGTAGAGACAGACAAGACGAGTGACAGGCAGCAAATGGCCAGGCCAGCCGGGAGTCGAAGCGGGTACTCAGGTCGCCCCTATACAGAGATTACTGAAACACAATTTTCTTTTCTTTCTTTTTCTTTTTAATTAGTTTCTAAGTTATTCAATCATTTTACGATTCACATCTTCCTCTGTATCACAGAAAGGCTTCTTGACTGAAACTGTATGACAGACACTGCCAGTACAATGTGTGAATACAGATGGGTGAGCAGTAGATCAGACGCAGACTTTCCAAAATGTTTGATTAAAAAAAAA
>NW_019456965.1:0-616 GCF_002814215.2 Seriola lalandi dorsalis | reverse complement strand
TTTTACTTATGTTTTAAGATTTAGACTTGACAACAACAAAGTTGCACTCTGTGTGCATGTGGTGTTGGTCCATTAAATTGTAAACATGTGATTTGTATGAGGTCACCTCTGCTCCTTCTAGATTATGAGGAAGGGACTCCTGCTGCTCTTCCACCAAAACCAGAACAGATCCAAGACCGCCAGGAACCAGCATCTGGAACGCACACGCACAAACCAACACACACAC
This sequence comes from Seriola lalandi dorsalis, assembly GCF_002814215.2. Classification (NCBI taxonomy): domain Eukaryota; kingdom Metazoa; phylum Chordata; class Actinopteri; order Carangiformes; family Carangidae; genus Seriola; species Seriola lalandi. The sequence goes on along the minus strand of NW_019456965.1, from coordinate 390 downwards.
ACACACACACACACGCACACAGATGGAGAGAGAAACACACATGCTTCAGCTACTTGATCACATCTGCAGGCAAATTAAAGCACACAAGTAAACATTTAGCACATGTGGCTAAAGATGTTTTGTTTTTGTTTTTTCCTCACCTGGAACGTTTTAAGCGCAGAGAGGCAGAGAGCGGAGGGTGGAGAGCGTCTGCTGTCCATTAACACTGTGAGACCTTTTTCTTTGGCTGCCGGCCTGATGAGGACGGATGGAGAGAGGTGGGTGTACGTTTAAAACAGGAGCAGTAGTTAGAAAAAGAAGAGTTTTCCTCTACAATGAGACACCTGCAAGATTTAGCACTTTTTGCAGGATCATTTTCTCATTTTTCTGGCACATACCATGTTTTCCAAA
>NW_019456964.1:0-514 GCF_002814215.2 Seriola lalandi dorsalis | reverse complement strand
TGTGTGTGTGTGTGTGTGTGTGTGTGTGTGTGTGTGTGTGTATTCATAGCATCTCCTCCCTCTAATTGTCCTTATTTATGTTGAAGTGTATTATTTGTCCTCCTTCTGTAATCCAGCCTTATTTCTGTTCTGCTTTTGATATTCAAAGCTTTTGATCCATTTGTCAAAGCACTTTGTAAACTATGTTTTTAAAAGGTGCTATATAAATAAAGTTTTGTTTGGGCAGAAAGAAAAATGTTATTGAGTTATTGCCACTGATCTGCAATTATATATTTTATTATTCGTCCAACTTGTTTGAATGTAAAAAAGTTTTAACCGTCACCTCTGCTAAGGGCTTTTAATTTGAGGGCATCGAATTTGCACAACAGACAAACTATTTATTACCCGCTGATCATAGAAAAAATGATTCATACTACACGTTCATGCTTTATTCTGTCTGGATATTTGGAGAGGTGAGGAGCTGACCTTTAATTCATGGTTTCACGTATAAATCCCTTCAAATATATTATCATTT
>NW_019456963.1:0-571 GCF_002814215.2 Seriola lalandi dorsalis | reverse complement strand
AGAGAGAGAGAGAGAGAGAGTTAGGAGAAAACAGCTCTGGGGTTACGTACTGATCCTCCAGTGAAAGGACTCTGTTCACTTACCTCCTGCTGCGGATTAATATGTTGTTCACTTGAAAGTTGTACGTCAGAAATAAACCCAGCAGACCTCAAACACACCACGGGCTCAGGAGCAGTCAGTCTGCAGGAAGCTGATCTCTTCATTATATATCCAGGTTCTCTCATGTGGTGACTCTCTCTGGTTTCAGGCTCTGAGACAATGTGATTGTCTTTGCTTTGCTGTCTTTAAAAATTGGATCAGATGATGGAGTTAGGGGATCATCAAAGGTTTTACAATTCATCCTGAGGGGTTCGTACAGCATTTCGTTTTAATCCAGATTGTTTCTGTATGACGGAGTATTAGGGCCACATTGAGGGAAAAAAAAGAAATCTGAAACTTCAAGAATAAAGTTGTAATTTTGAGAATATATAATGATAATAATCTTTATTTATAGAGAACTTTTCTAAACCCACATTACAATGTGCTTCACACAAGGCAGCAAAATTAAACATGCAGGTCATAATTAAAACAA
>NW_019456962.1:0-514 GCF_002814215.2 Seriola lalandi dorsalis | reverse complement strand
GATTGAGTTATGCCTCTAAGATTGCAGCATATTCTCAAAGTGTATTTTCTGCACACTACCAAACTGTCCCCAACCAAAAGTTCAAAGCAACCTGAGGTCACAGATGGAGGATCAGCACACTGAATGTAAGTCTAGCTTTATTAGAGGCAGTGAGTGAAGCTACAGTCCACAGTTCTTCAGGGAGGTCAACTTGCCCTGGCATTAATGAGGAAACCTCATTTTGAACATAATGTGAAAAGTGGTAATAACAGAAGGCCCATAAGACATGGAGGTTAAGAATGAGAAAAGGGGTCGGGGTTCAGAGGTGAAGGTCAGGACTTTCGTATTGCTGCCGTTGTCAGGTTTACAGTTTCATTGCCTGAAGAAAGGAATTCTTGCCGTTGAAGCTCCACCGCTCCTTGTGTCAGTAAATTCTCCTCTGACTCTTGGAGGTCAAAGAGAAAGATAACAAGAGTGTGGTCGTACATTTTCTCAGTGTTTCGTGCTTTTTACTTGGATTCATTGGCATTTTTGG
>NW_019456961.1:0-703 GCF_002814215.2 Seriola lalandi dorsalis | reverse complement strand
GGGGGCAGGAAGCGGGACATGACGCAAAAACTACACCGCATAAATTACAGTTTCCTCTCCTTGAACTTGTCGTTCTCTCTGTCTAGGAAACATCAGCGTGCTTTTATTTTGAAACAATGAGAAATTACACAATTCATCAATTGGCAGAAAATTAACTTTCATCGCCAGTTAATCATCTGCAGGTTTTTAATTCCATGTCATGAACTGAACATCTTTGGGTTTGTGTTTTGAAGATGAGACACTGTGATGAATGTCTTTCACTATTGATCAACAGATTAATCAATAAGAAAATATATAAATAATGAGAGAGAGAAAGAAGAAAGTCAAAAACAATTGTGACATGTTAACAAGGTGTTGAAACTGAAGTGGCACAGACAGTTTGTTTACCTGTCTGTCTGATCATCTGTTTACCTGTCTGTCTGATCCTCTGTTTACCTGTCTGTTTACCTGTCTGTTTACCTGTCTGTCTGATCATCTGTTTACCTGTCTGTTTACCTGTCTGTTAGTCTGTCTACCTGATCATCGGACCAACAGTCAGTCGTTAGTGTTGAGCAAAGCGACGGCGCGTTCCTGTTCACATGATGATGTGTTTCCAAAATATGTTAAAAATATGCAGGATGACGTGTCGAGGTGTTTGACTACCTGAGGGTTTTAGTTACAGGTGTGTGTGTGTGTGTGTGTGTGTGTGTGTGTGTGTGTGTGT
>NW_019456960.1:0-495 GCF_002814215.2 Seriola lalandi dorsalis | reverse complement strand
ACTGTTAAAAAAACAGTCTTAAAAAGTCTTAAATTTAACTTGGTGAATGTTGCAGAAACCTTGTGTATAAAAATAGATCTAAAGAAACATGTTTTTTCTTCAAGACATACACTGAATCACTTTGAAATCTGGCTTCTCAGTATTCTGCAGTTCTGAACAAGATAAGCAGGAAGCTGAGCGGAAAGGTGTGATGTTCTTAAGCTGAATGCCCTTTTTCTTCCTATCTCTGCTGAAAGAAAATATCTTCTGCCACCATGTCAGAACTGCTGACTAACTAACAGGCACAGTAACAACAGATGGGACTGCAAAATGTTGGCTGTTCAGATGGGAGTTGAAGCTTTAAGTGTGTGTGTGTGTGTGTGTTTCCACAGTGGTTTGTAGTCAGTAGTCAACACAAACCATCAGAAAGTAATTGGTTTGATGAAAGCTGTGGTTGTTGGTGAAACTTTCTCTCATACCCACACACACACAGACACACACGTTTTTTTTTTTTTT
>NW_019456959.1:0-549 GCF_002814215.2 Seriola lalandi dorsalis | reverse complement strand
ACTTGTGCGTTGGCTTCATTTTTCAGCCCTGGAGGTTGCCGCTTGCTGTTGATACTTTCGGTGCAAACTTGCCAATGACACTAAAGAGGAATCCACGGCTAAAGGCAATGTTCTTTTAATTAAAATGATTTGCTTTTATCCTGTTCATAACATTGTCATGTTTTTGTGTCATACTTCCTGACACTTTGTGATCACAGTTAACTTTATCACAAGCAAAAAATGTTTTCATAGGAATCGAGATGAGTGCAGTAAGAGGAACGCGAGTAATTACCATGGGAACTCAACTATATAGTACAAAGTAGTTTAACAAACCTCTACTATGTATCGTATTATACAGTAAACGTGTGCATTGATCAACCTGATCACATTCTTCATGTTTGTACATTGAGTGATACAAACTGGTAGACTGAAAATGAATAAGCGATGTTCAGTCTGTCTGTGTTTCCATTCTTGGCTGAGTTTTGTTGTATGAGCAGAATTTATGGATTCTGATAATTTGTGCATTTTCTCATGAAATAAACACTACTGGGCAAAAGTTTTAGAAGATCC
>NW_019456958.1:0-529 GCF_002814215.2 Seriola lalandi dorsalis | reverse complement strand
AACCTCAGGTAATCCAGGTGTGCAGCAGGTGTGAGGTGAACCTCAGGTGAAGCAGGTGGATGAACTCACATTGACAGCTCTGCAGGTTTCCTCCAGCTGAATGATGATCGCCTGAATCCTCTCATTGTTCCCAACAAGCATGGAGATACAGTCAGTCAACTCCGCCTACACACACACACACGCACGTGACACACACGCACGTGACACACACGCACGCACACACACACACACAGACACACAGACGCACACACACAGACACAGACACAGACACACACACACACACACACACACACACACGCGTGACATCACTACAGCAGTAACACCAGTGATGAACAGCTTCACTGTGATGAAGTGAAGTACTGCAGTTAATGTCCTTGTTGTCGTTATTCTCGTTGTTGAGTTGATGTTGTTGTTGATGTTGTTGTGTTGATGTTGTTGTGTTGATGTTGTTGTGTTGATGTTGTTGTGTTGATGTTGTTGTGTTGATGTTGTTGTTGTGTTGATGTTGTTGTTGTGTTGATGTTGTTGT
>NW_019456957.1:0-577 GCF_002814215.2 Seriola lalandi dorsalis | reverse complement strand
TACAAAGAGAGTCCCTGATACGTGGCAATAGATGCCATTTCTAACCATTTCTATGTTTTGGAAACTGGAAAGACTGACTGACATTATACCTTATTTATTTATTTATTTTATTTATTTATAATTTATTTTTCAATATGGAATCTTGTTATGGTTGCTATCACTTGGGTTTGTTTGTGTTGAAGGGTTCGTAGGGCTGCTATTATTATTCTTTATATATGATAAATTCATTGTTTTCTGTCTGTAACCCTTGTTTTATTAATACGACTACTTTAGTAAAAACAAAGTCATCATAGATCATCAGAATGTTAATCTTTAGTATCCCTCTATGCGCCTGAGGGGAAAACATTTTGGGTTCAAGACCAGGACGGAAATAGGGATTCAGACATTAAGGTGTGGAAGGAGAGACCTTATCACAGAAGCTGCAGGACCTACTGACAGCTGGCATTACAAAGTCATAGTTTGATGACGTGCATTGGCATGTGTTGTATAATCCCCTGTTAGTATACAACCTTAAAGTATGTTGATTATCTGTATAGGCTACTAACTGCAAAACTGGTATCACGGACTATCAGAAATG
>NW_019456956.1:0-566 GCF_002814215.2 Seriola lalandi dorsalis | reverse complement strand
TTTCATGTTCTTGTCAAATTGTACGTGACTCAAAGCCGGCGCTGGAAGGCCTTTAAAATTTGGTCAAAGCAGAGTGTCAGACAACACTTCGACTGAATGATATTACAAACTCTCATTTTAAGCATTTATTATACATTTATCTACCATTTCACTCATATGTTGCTGTATTTTTTGTGAACCTAAGACTTTGGTGAACACATTTCAACTCATTCACATCAGTAAAATTTATTTTCACAAGAGATTTGGAGAATTTCAAAAACTGGGCTTCAGTTTTTCAGCATTTAGGCCAAATGATCTTTTTGCACACTGCTGGTCAAAAAGCGGCGTCATTACAGAAAGAGCTGAGATACTTCTGAAAATGATTACATAAACACTTTGGCACAATGTGATAGGCAAACTTTTATAAGGTGAATTTAAGAAATAATGTAGAATAAGAACCCCCCCAGACCTCAGAGGGTTAATCACACACTGAGCTGAACGACAGAGAAATGACTGAAGCATCTAAACTGAGCACAGCTCTGTGTGTGTACATGTATCTTCATGTATAACTTCTTCTTCTCTGACTC
>NW_019456955.1:0-609 GCF_002814215.2 Seriola lalandi dorsalis | reverse complement strand
ACATGCAGTTCTCAGAGGAAGCCGTTCAATCTTGAATCTCATAACAAAAGCTCAACTAGTGAGACGACATCCGGCTTCACAAAGATAAAATGAAGACGAGGAAAATCCAGCAAAAGTCAGAGGTTACCGAAACATTAGGCCTGAAGACCGAGGCTAAGATTATTATTAGTGTTATCAGTAGTACAAGCAAGATTAACTAGATTAAATTAGAGTAACATTAACTTTAAAGATGGAAATAATAGTCGTCAGTGGATGGTTGTAATAAATATAATGTGTGTGTGTGTCACCAGGAGGGGAGGATGAACAGCAGCAGCTGGAGGACAGACATCCTGGTGGAGTACGAAGGCGAAGGCAGCAACGTGACCGACCCCGCCTGTCCTCTGCTGGGACCCGGAGTGTCGGTACGAAGGGAAACTAAAATATAATCTGTAGGAAAAGAGCAGAAAAAACACAAACTCCTCTCTCTCTCGTCCGGTCTCTCTCTTTAGGAGTGTTTCCCAGACTGTGTGTGCGAGGACTCGTACAACAACACCTATGCCTGCGTGCGAACCGTCGCCCCCTCTGCCAACCTGCAGTACTGCGAGTTTGACGACAACCAGGTGAAGTGGA
>NW_019456954.1:0-687 GCF_002814215.2 Seriola lalandi dorsalis | reverse complement strand
AGTCACAGTCTGAACCACTTGTACTTCATGTGTTGTCTGGACACAGAGACACGGAGACAGGAAGTAGTTTGAGGACGTCCTCAGTGACCCGTGTGGAAACCTGAAGTGTTTGTTTCATGTTTCTGCGCCACATTCCCAGAGTCATAGATTAGAGTTATGACAAACTACACATCGCAGTGTGATGTCATCAGGGGGAGGTGCCAGGGACCGACACCAATGTAAACACAGCATGGAGTCTGAAGCCGTGTGTCTCCAGGACACGTCAAAAACACACGTTCAACAGGTTCAACACGGCTCCTGCAGGTTTACAGTTCACACTCGCTGTCTTTGTGTTCCACGTGTCTTCAGTCCTCGTCCTCTACCGCACACTCCATGACTGAAGGCTATAATATCTGGCTGACATCGGGCTGACGTCGGGCTGACGTCGGGCTGATAATAACTACCACAGACACTGTTGTTTAAGCCTCTGGTTAAAGCTTTACACAACATGCAGCCTCTGTGTTGTTTCCACATTCTGACCTAAAATCACATGAACACGCTGACATCAGCAGAACCATCTGAACATCTGAGCAGCACCTGAACGCAGCATTAGACTCCAAGGAGCTGATGTACACAGTGACCAGCAGACATCAAGAGAAACAGTCAGCAGGAGCAGAGGACGTGGACACGTCTGTCCACGAGCCATGA
>NW_019456953.1:0-689 GCF_002814215.2 Seriola lalandi dorsalis | reverse complement strand
ACTGTGAATAGCTTCATGTATTTCCACAGCTTAATTATTGTATGATTTGTTCAAAAAAAGAAAAACAATTAAAGTGACTCATGATGCTTTTGCTTTCAGTGGTCCGTTTCTTTCTTCTTTTTTTTTTAAGTTATATTTTTGCCTTTATTTTTGATAGTACATTGAGATAGACAGGAAAGTCATGGGGAGAGACTGAGGTGATGACATGCAGCAAAGGGCCATGGGTAGGATTGAAACCCATGGCAGCTGCAGTTAGGACTAAGTCCATGTGGGCTCTACCAGGTGAGGCAACGAATGCTCCAGTTCTAATGTGTGAAAAAGTGTCTGGTTTTCACACTGATCTTGCTATCACACATTACTGCTGAGCATGTCAATTTGTGCTTGCCGCAGTTCTTGATTGAACATTGTGATAGCTGTGGGTAAAATGTTGTGTTAGACAAATGAGATGTGATAAGAAAGGGTTCACTCTACTCCACAAACCTTGTATCTGTTTTATCTCAGTTGCGCAGGGTTGTCAAGAGTGTTAAGGAAATTCTTATCATCTGTGTTGAAGAACGAGCACTGGAGTCCAGGATGTCTTATGCTGAGGATGTTTATTGATGCTTGATCAAGGAGAGAGGAGGATTCATCAATACAGGCTCCTGTGCATGATATCACCTCAATTCTAAAACGAGAACCTCTGGGGATAG
>NW_019456952.1:0-549 GCF_002814215.2 Seriola lalandi dorsalis | reverse complement strand
TTTTGTCCACTAATTTTTATGCTGTTTTAAACGTTTCTCAAATCTTTTTACAGAAACACTAGATAACATCAGCTATCCAGGCCTCTTAAAGGCATTCAAATGAAACAATCAGAGGTGGGGAAATCATTTTGGGTTTAGCTGATCACAGCTCACATGCAGCCTGTGACAGAGGGTCGTGAGTCAACACTGCTTTGCTTAAAATGGCCACAAACCAAAAAGTCTGGGAACCAGTGACCTAAATAAATAGCACGTCTGGGTTAAATTTGGAAATTCAGTACTTGGAAGTTCACCAGATAACCTGAGTCCAGCCCGATTAAATTATATCAGCTTATGAGAAGAGCGCTGGGCTTCACGGTATTATCTTCCTCCTCTCTCACGTTAACAGCCTGTGTCACTGGAGGCCCAAGTCTGATGCTACTTAGCCAGAAAACTTGTGGTTTCTGCCTCCAAGAAATGTTTATATCAGTGAAATTATTACAACCTGTACGTTGCGAACATATGAACCTTGGTAAGTGGAGAGCTATTACACTCAGAGACAGCTATTTCTGA
>NW_019456951.1:0-688 GCF_002814215.2 Seriola lalandi dorsalis | reverse complement strand
CAAAAAAAACACAAGCAAACCTGTCTTATTGCACAATACAAATGTTTGTCAAAGTTTTCCTCAATGTATTAAGTATATAGTTCTTCATTGCTTTCTGGACTGTCAAATAAAATCGAAATGATGGGATCACACCAGCCACAATGCGTCAACCTGTTGACGTTCCGACCCATAAGTACTGACCACACTCATCTTCCGACTCAGCATTCATTTAATAGCCGCCACGCTGCTAACAACTACTTTCTGCTTTCTCTGTGGTTTGATTATTTCCCTTTAGGAAATGCATGTGGCACCGTGCTGTTTGAGAGCCAACCTGACCATCCGATCCCGTCCACCTCCCAAGTGTTAGCGCGGAATGAGATGTTCGTAATGGCAGGGAGAATGATAGGCCAATCTGACAGGTGCTAGCCCTGCAGTTCTTCATGTGCTGTTAGGTGATACACCCCCACAAAGCCACCATCACCCTTGTAGATGTGGCGGATATAGACATCAGGGAGACCTTAAAACCGGTAACTAAAGCGATCCATCAGTGACGCTGTTTTCATTGTTTAATCTCTGTACTCAGGCACAGTGTTTCTAAATGAGGCTGTGGGAGATGGGTAAGTGCATGTTGTCAGCTTTAAGTTTAGAGTATTTACATCCAGTGAGCTGTGCAGGAATTTCAGATCATTTTATACAAAGTTCATGTGTT
>NW_019456950.1:0-700 GCF_002814215.2 Seriola lalandi dorsalis | reverse complement strand
ACACACACACACACACACACACACACACACCCCGACGCTGTGGTGAATAAAAAGACACTGACACCACCGTGCAGATTGTTCTGGGTGAGAACCAAATCAGACCCGACAACGACAAACAAACACAAAGCAGAAGAATGTGTGAATATAAAGATGGAAAGTGTCAACAGTGCAGAGCCGGAGGTCACCTGGTCTCTGAAAACGTCTTCACACTGTGAGTGAAAGGTCACGATCGTTCACGCCGAGGCTGAATGAGTCGTGTGTAACGTGACGTTGTCTAATCTGAGTCAACGTCACATGACGTTACCGAACAGGCGACACACACGTGGGATTAGTAGTTGATTGTTGACACTGGAGTTTGTCGGATATAAAGTCGTTCACCGGAGACGACGGATATATTTCTGGCTGAGACGGTTTTCAGTTCAGTTTGTAGGCAACAGCAGCTCAGCACCCTAAAACTAAAACGTTCCTCTTCAGTCTGGCTTTGAATTAAATATGATTTTTACTTCACTTTATTTTATTGTATCTATGTTGTAAATTGTATTTAATTCTATTTTATCTGTTATTTTATTATTCATTTTCTTATGTTTTTTATTTGTTGCTAAAGTTAGTTTAGTTTAGTTGTTTTTCATTGTTTGCTCATCAGTCATCCTCAAAGCATTTTGAACTGCAGTAACCTGAATGAAGAGTGCTGTACAAATCA
>NW_019456949.1:0-650 GCF_002814215.2 Seriola lalandi dorsalis | reverse complement strand
TGAGTCCTGCCACATCCAGAAATACTGGGATGACACAGCTATTGTGGCGCGTATCAGGAATGGGCAGGAAGAGAAGTGCAGTGATCTGACGATGGCCTTCAGTGAATGGAGCGACAAGAACTGGCTCCTTCTGAACACCTCCAAGACCAAGGAGACTTTTGGAGGTCTAGGCCCACCCTTCAGCCAGTCAACATTCGAGGGAAGGACATTGAGATGGTGCACACTTATAAATACCTAGGTGTGCACCTTGACAGTTAACTGGACTGGTTGCTGAACACGGATGCCATCTACCGGAAGGGGCAGAGCTGGCTCTTTTTCCTTTGATGCCTGCAGTGAAATGCTTAACGTTTGATCAGTGAGTGGTGACCAGTGTACTTTTTTATGCTGCGGCCTGCTGGGGCAGCATGTCCAAAATGAACACAAGGAGAATGGACAAACTGGTGAAAAAGGCTGGGTCTGTGCTGCAGGAGTCTGGACTCACTCAGGACTGTTGTGGAGAGACGCGTGCAATGTAAGATAGAGGCCATCTTGGATAATACCAATCATCCTCTCCACAACATTCTGGCAGGACAGAGAAGCAGCTACAGCTGCAGCAAACATCTCACTGCGCTGCAGAACAGAGAGGTTCAGGAGATCCTTTGTTCCCACTG
>NW_019456948.1:0-598 GCF_002814215.2 Seriola lalandi dorsalis | reverse complement strand
TTTTCACAGGTAGTCTCTGTTTAATTCCACTGAATAGAGCTGAAACAATCAAGTCGGTCAACAGTTAATCAGCAACTATTTTGAAAATCTATTTTTGAGGTAAGAATATTTGCTTCTTTTTTTGTTTAAAACTACAGGTTGGACAAAACGAGACATTTAACTTAAGTTTTAGGAAACTGAGTATTTTGCCATAAATGTAAAATATTAAATATAATATAAAAATGATGTAGTTGCAGCCCACTGGTTCTTCTGGAGATTTCTGCCCCCACCTCAATACAGTGAAGGAGATTTAAATCATTAATATTAGTCTTTGAATGGCAGTTATAAGTTTACCTCCACTGTATTAGGGCGGGGTCACAAAACTAAAACTGACATGATCTGCAGGACTTAATTATGATGTCTCAATATTTCAAAATTACCCCAAAAATCAATCTGACACTTACGATGTCTTTGGAAACTTTTGGCTCTTGATTGGAATTTAAAACAAAGTTGTGAAGAGTTTAAAATAATTTATTTTGAAAGTTCATAAAGATGGACCGAATGATGATCAGAACAATAATCAATCAATGCTCCAAAATGTGTAATCACACTGTAACCT
>NW_019456947.1:0-664 GCF_002814215.2 Seriola lalandi dorsalis | reverse complement strand
ATGTTGTGTGTCTGTATATGACAGTCTTGTCCTGTGAAGCAAACACAGTTGTGCAGGAGGTTAAAGCACCTCTTGGTGATTGTTTGTTATGCTTGAAAAAGAAAATACAGACATGGATACAACAAATTCCAGCTCCACCTTTTATGATTACACCGTGAGCAGACAACATGTCAAAGGCATTCTTCATTAAAACTAGATTTGAGAGCATTGCTGTTTTTGTTGATTTCTTTTCTTTTCATATAACAATATAAAAACACTATAAGCAACGTGTCTTAATTATGCAATTATTATCTAGGTCCATTAGTTTGGTGGGATTTGTGCCTGACACACTTGCAGACACACATGTGAAAACACACACACACAAACACACACACACACATCCTTACACTTCTGGAAATTATGGCTATATTAGTTTGTTCTCCTCTCAGTATCACAGGATTTCCAACGAATTCTTCAGAGACAGTATTAGGAACACAGACAGAAGTTAATAAAAGTCTAATCAAAATAACTTCCAAAGCTTTGGCTTCTTTCACTTTCTAAACGAGATCAAAGCGAGAGTCGAAACCATTTAAGAATTACTAAGATCTGGAGGACACAAACAACAACAACAATAAGAGAGAGAAAATGTAATGAATGGCCAGGCAACAAACAAATAAAATAATAA
>NW_019456946.1:0-652 GCF_002814215.2 Seriola lalandi dorsalis | reverse complement strand
TGTAAGTTTTACTTCATTAAGAGAGAGTGTAAGTAAGATAATTAGAGAGTTCACACTTGATCTGTTCTATCATGCAACAATAATGTGACACAAACATTTCTGCAGGCACAACTGAAGCTTGTTTCAACATGAATTGTTTTGAACAGTAGTCAAAATACATAAAAATGTAAAACTGTGTGGCACGCATTTGAAAATGGTCACAGAATGTCAATTATAGTAGATTATAATAATAAAGGAAATCAAACTTGTTCTATTTGTGTGCATTTGAGAATTTAAAAAAAAAAAAATCATTACCTTGAACTCAGTGTAAAAGTATTTTATTTTATATTAAACTCAACTCATATTAGCTCTTGTCTTTTCAACAGTATCATAGTGTGTTTTTATTTTATTTTGTTAAAGAGTAGATGCTCTGTAGGTTTTACAGTCTCCACAGCAGGTGGTTTTAGACTTCCTCTGGCTCCAGTTTAAAGTCTTTAAGATGCAACTGAGATGTTAAGAAAACAATGAGGTCAGCCAGATATATAAAGAGATATACACCACCTCTCTCTCCCTGTCTCTCCTTCTCTGCCATCAGGTTTCAAAAGCAGCTCCTGAATGATTTCCAAGAGGTTTATAAAGCAGCTCTATAAATCTGTCACAGAGTGAAAGCGCC
>NW_019456945.1:0-633 GCF_002814215.2 Seriola lalandi dorsalis | reverse complement strand
TTTTTTTTACAGCAGGACAGCCTCCTTTCATACTCTTAAACAATACCTTCATTGTACAAAACAATACATTTCACTGAAAATGTATCCCAGGCTTTGGTTCATTCATATTTCACCTAGTGCCATTATCAATTCAAAATTTTAATTTATGGTGAGATTCAAACTAATGATATTTATGTCCGCCTCTGCTATAGTTTATGTTAAGTGCTAATTGGCAAATGTTAGCACGCTAACATTCTAAGCTAAGATGGCGAACGTTATGCCCGCTAAACACCGGCATGTTAGCATTGTCATGTGAGCATGCTGTTTGCATTTAGCTCAAAGTGCCACTGTGCCGCTAACATACAGTAACTGTAGACTACAGCATGTAAAAACCCTTGGCTAATCAGGAATATATATATATACTCTGGAATATATATCCGTCTTAACTTGGGAAACCAGGATTCCTCACCACAAATAAAATGTTAATTGGATTTTAACCAAAGAACTATAATACTGGATAATTCATCATATAATGGTGTTTATTCTAATTTTACACTTTCACATACATTAGATTATGTGGATGCATTTTTCAGTACAAGTTCAGTATCCAGCTTTAAGGGGGGAATCAATGCAAAACACACCGACTCATTTGAT
>NW_019456944.1:0-549 GCF_002814215.2 Seriola lalandi dorsalis | reverse complement strand
TGTTGTGGGTTACTAGGACACTGATCAGAATTTCAATCAATGGTTAAAGTAGTAACACCTGTTCTTTTCCTACAACGACATGTCAAAATATCAGCTGTGAAAAGGCCCATTAGCAGCACAATTAAACCTGTTAACACTCCCCGCTACACACACACAACCTCAATCAGTCGACCCACCATGGGCTGGGTTCTGCTCGAGGCAGTTTTTCCTTTGCCACTGTCACCAAATGCATGCTAATGGTGAGCATTGTTGTTATTATATCTATTATATCTATTATATCTATTATCTAATGTCTACTACATTATAAAGACTAAATCTAGACCTGCTCTATATGAAAAGCGCCTTGAGATAACTTCTGATGTGATTTGGTTCTATATAAATAAAAACTGACTTGACTTCACTTGGCTTTCTGTAATTCCCATCACTTTCCACTGTTTAGTGAAACAGATATCCAAAAGGTGAGCAGATTTACTGTTTTATCAGTCCTGAGATGCAATCAAAGTGTTGTTCCTTTTTCTGGAAAAATCTGCTTGTTCACATTTATGGCTA
>NW_019456943.1:0-686 GCF_002814215.2 Seriola lalandi dorsalis | reverse complement strand
GATGAATCTTTTATCTGCCTGACCTTCAGCTTCGGGAAGTTACTTTCTTTTGTTACTTCCTGTTCTTCCTTCCTATTTGTAAAGAATATAAATAATGATAATAACTGAATTATCATCATCAGACCTGTTGATACTTTTCGCTACAGAAACATCAGCTGCTGATGATGAACTCCAAATCTAACAGTGCACCAGTGACGCTCCTTTCAATAGGACAGGTGTTGTGGTCATGTGATCTCCTTCATGTTTACTCTTCTTGGTCCATTTTGCAAACACAACAACAGAGAGACAACTCTCACCACATGAACTGACCTTCAGGTGTGCAATCTTGTGTGTGTGTGTGTGTATGTTGTGTGTTTTACCTCTATGTTCTGGACCAGCATGGCGATGTGGGAGAAGTCGGTCACCTCGGCAGAAGCCTCCAGCACCTGAGAGACCATGTGGCTCCACTGGGCGTAGACCAGCAGCGGGTCCTGGAGGATGTTCCTCAGGCCGGACTCTGACTCTGAACACAGCCTGGTCGCTCTGGATTTCACACTGCAACACGAACAACAAGAGATTTACAACAAGGAAGACTGGAGCACAGATTTACAATGCTGTTAAGTGTTAATCATTCTTATATAAACAATAACAGAACTGATAACAGCCATTTTTATTATCACTAAAATGCTTAGTATTTACAAATCCTG
>NW_019456942.1:0-564 GCF_002814215.2 Seriola lalandi dorsalis | reverse complement strand
TTCATTGTCTCACTTTATGAAAGCAAAAACCCTGAGTGTTATGGTCTTATTTCATAATCTTCTTTCATCATCACCTGAGGACGACTGTGAGATGCAATTAAAAAAGTTCTGCAAAAAGCTTCTAAGTGGAACTTATTCTGTCAAATGTCTCTAGCTAACAAACATTTTTATTCCATCACTGAGGCTGGAAGTTGTGGTTGAAATGCTAGAAAACACTTGGTTCGGGAGCAGCAGTGTCATCTTGTTGTTGTTGTTGTTGTGCTCTTGCCTTGATCACGTGGTGATAGCAGCCTGCTATACAATAGCTTTACTACTATACTCTCCATAAAAATGATGCAATGCTGAACTGTGAATAAATGGCTGTTAATACAGACCAAGGCTAAAATGCTAAGATGCTAAGGGAAGACAAAGGCATGTACCTTCACTCAAGATGAGTCTGTGTCCGTTTGCAGAATTCGTCGTCTCACGCTCGGCTAACCTGCCGCCGAGCCTTTCAAATGTTATTTTGATTTGTATTTTTCCTGCAAGACAAAAACACAAAACCAAAAACAAACTGACCTTTCC
>NW_019456941.1:0-652 GCF_002814215.2 Seriola lalandi dorsalis | reverse complement strand
TGAGAGGCCATACGTTATGTTGACTAATACCAATGAGGAAAGTAAACCAGAACCAAACAGCAACCACCAGCTCCTCTCTCACAACAAGCCAAGATCAGAAAGGAAACGAGCATGTAGATCCAGAATCAAAGATTCACTGTAACACTCAGACGGATAAAAGGCATTTAAGTATGAGTCCAATTTGAATGTACATCTGAGAAGACACACAGGTGAGAGGCCATACCTTTGCAGCACCTGTGGGAAAAGGTTCAGTCAGGCATCAACATTGAAAAATCATGTCAGAATCCACACAGGTGAGAAGCTGTATTCTTGCAAAACATGTGGGAAAGGTTTCAGAAGTAGCAGTAGCTTGTTGGTCCACATGAGAACCCACACAGGTGAGAAACCATATTCGTGTAAAATATGTGGGAGAGCTTTCAAGCGTAACAGTGTCTTGAAACCTCATGAGTATCCACACAGGTGAGAAATATGTGTGACTAGTTTTTAAAAAATTTTTTATGTAGTAATCACTTGAAAGTCCAATTGAGAAGTCACACACGTGAGAAGCCGTACACCTGCAACACCTGTGGGAAAAGATTCAGTCAGACATCATCACCGAATGTGCAAAGGAGAAACCATCAAGATGAAACTCGTGTGGAGAAGAGTTCACCAA
>NW_019456940.1:0-595 GCF_002814215.2 Seriola lalandi dorsalis | reverse complement strand
GAAAAGCTGTTAAATAAACATATGATTAAAGGCATTTGAACAAAGTTAAGTGGAATTTTTCCATTATTCAAAAGTTTCACGCCAATATTTTCCCTTTTATTGCAAATAAATATCGGCTCCAAATATCGGTTATCGGCCTCCTTGACTACTAATAATCGGTATCGGTATCGGCCCTGAAAAAACCATATCGGTCTATCTCTACTTCAAAGTTTCCCACAATAGAATGAAAAGTGTTTTCCCTTAAGAACCCCACAATCCAATGAGTCACATTTTATAACTGTCTCTAATCTCAATTTACTGCTTAGTACATTTTAAGACTTTTTAAAGATGTGCAGACACCCTGCCCACTGTAGCAAGTGTTAGAAGTCACTGAGGAGAGAGTGCATCTTCTGTAACATTTCAGGGAAGTAAGTCAAGACAAACTACTGTATCTAGTTAGCACCCTAATATTGATGGTTGCTGTAAACTGAGCCATCTAAGTTACAATGCATCGTACTGTAGTTAATGGCTGAAAAATAATGGTAAAAAGATGTCTTTGTAACGATCTCCAGTGTGACCACCGTCTCTGTTTACATGGTTTAATGTTTGTTGTTGT
>NW_019456939.1:0-497 GCF_002814215.2 Seriola lalandi dorsalis | reverse complement strand
CAGTGGAGAAGGTATCTATCTATCTATCTATCTATCTATCTATCTATCTATCTATCTATCTTATGATTACTGCAAAAATGTCTTTATGATTACATTAACAGTTTACTTACTAAGAAATTTTATTAAGCTTGTTGAATTTGTGTAATTAAATTGAGGCTGAGATGGGAAAGTACCAACATTAATGTCGTTTATAATAGATTAGATAATAATGGATAGAATATAGTGCATTTATATTACAACAATGTAATAATATATGAAGGAAAAAATGTCAAGGCCTATATATTCACGGATATTTTAGATTAGGATCTCTCTGCTTCCAGTTATTAAGAATGAGCTAACTACTGTTAGGACCAAATATGAAATTGTATGAAACTGTTGTGTATTCAGAGAATTAGGACTGTGGAGATTATTTAACTCTTTAATTGTATTTGTTTATTTTGTAGTGTTTTTTCATAATCTTCTACAAAGCAAAGCATTGTTTTTGTAGAAAAAATAGC
>NW_019456938.1:0-539 GCF_002814215.2 Seriola lalandi dorsalis | reverse complement strand
ATGTCATAGGAAGTCATAGTATAGTATGGCATAAAAATGTCAAAAAACATCATAGTTTAGTATGGCATAAAAATATCATAAAAAGTCAAGGTATTATATGTAATAAAATGTCATAGTATAGTATGGCAAAAAAAATATAAAAACGTCATAGTATCGTATGTCATAGTATAGTATGGAATAAAAATATCACAAAATGTCATAGTATAGTATGGCATAAAAATGTCAAAAAACATCTTAGTATAGTATGGCATAAAAATATAAAAACGTTATAGTATGGCATTCAGCCTGTGCATATTCTCATTTGTCCAGGTCATAGTATCCTAAAGGAGTTTTTCAATCGAAAAAACAACTGGACTTGATTATTTGTATGGCATTAAAATATCATAAAATGTCTTAGTATAGTATGTCATAAAACATCATAGTACAGTATGGCATTAAAATATCATAATACGTCATAGTATAATATCACATAGAAATATAAAAACGTCATAGTATAGTATGTAATAAAATGTCATATTGTAGTATGACATAAAAATGTC
>NW_019456937.1:0-530 GCF_002814215.2 Seriola lalandi dorsalis | reverse complement strand
TGTAGGCTCTGCTGTTTGAGGATGCAGCAAATGAAGCCATATCCTAGGCCACACACACACACACACACACACACACACAGCCACTTATAATTCCCTTTTGCACTCAACCTCCCTTCCCTTTCTGCGCTTGTCCTTCCCCATCCAGATCAATACCATAGATCAGCCAGCTATCAGGCTGCAAAATGACCACATCACCATAAACACACACACACAGTGCTATTGCATCTTTCTGGAGAACGAGCGGATGGCCGTAATAAACACCGGCTGGCTCGCACGGCTTCGTCTCTCCGCGCAAATCATCATCATCATCAGCGTTGCGGTCTGCGCGTCGGCCGTATTGATTTAGTTATGGCTGCTTCATATGCTGCTGGACAGTGTTAAATGCACATTTTCTGTTATCATGCTACACATTAATCAGAGGCTGCTTAGAGGCAGGAAGAAAGGGAGGACAGTGGATGGAGAGATGAAGGGAGGACACGAGGAGATAAATACAGAGGCAAGGAAATAAATTGCGAGGGAGAGACGGACGC
>NW_019456936.1:0-658 GCF_002814215.2 Seriola lalandi dorsalis | reverse complement strand
TATTTTTTTTTTTACAGAGAACCATCACTAAATAGGATGGAAATACAATAAAAGGCATTGAAATGTCAAGTCTAGCTTTTAAGAGTTTTTGAGGCAGGACGCAAGTGAGCAGTAAAGAAAACCTCTTACCGCTTCAGCACCATGGACAGTTACGGTGGGGGAGCTTACCTCATGCTCTCCCCGGGAGCCCAAGTTGGCTAATAGGCTCTCTGTGTGTCAGGCCGCTCCCCATTCACTTTTTAAGGCGAGATGGATGGACATGTGTCCTCTGATAATCCTAGTTTTGTGTGTATGTGTATGTGTGTGTGCGCGCGTGCGTGCATGTGTGTGTGTACGTGTGTGTTTGTATGTGTGTGTGTGTGTGTGTGGGTGAGTGAGTGGGTGGGTGGTGTTTGTCTCGCGAGCGCTCACCGTGTCTCTGTCTGTGTGTGATTTGAATTTGTTGATTATTACTCTCAGTTAAATAAAGTTCCAGTGAGTTAGAATAATCTTTCACCAACTACTAACAGCTGTGATCGAGCTGCTGCTCTCACGTTTACTCTCTTTACTAAGCAAATATAAGTTGTAGATTTATGGAGATCTTATTTTTCACTTTTTTAAATGTTTATTTATTTTATTTTGCTCATGTTGTCACATTCTAATCTATTCACATTTCCAA
>NW_019456935.1:0-623 GCF_002814215.2 Seriola lalandi dorsalis | reverse complement strand
GAATTCTTCAAGTTGAAAATCTTTTCTGATGTACTGATTGTTGAGCACAAAATGATGTAACAACAGTTAATAGAAACCAATATCATCAACCCATTGAGGGCTTGATTCACAATCACACCAAAAATCAAAGTGGAAAATTTAAATCACAGGCTGATCCAAGTTGCATGAATTTCATCACGGCAACTCATAATGTGACTCAGTGGTGTGTATGGCCCCCGCCTTCCTGTATGCACCCCCAACAACGTCTGGACATGCTCCTGATGAGTCGACGGATGGTGTCCTGGGGGATCTCCTACCAGACCTGGATCAGGGCATCAGTGAGCTCTTGGACATTCTGTGGCGGTACTTGGTGACGGTGGATGCACCGATACATAATGTCGAGTACGTTCCCAACGATCACTTGTTGCTTCCTGAATGGACAGATTGATATCCCTGAAGTTTAACTGACTTGGTGTTATACTATGATGATTAAGTGTTCCCTTATTTTATTTTGAGCAGTGTAGTCAAAACACCTTTGTTGTGTTAGGACATATCAAAGTAAAATATGTAACATAAATCCCCAAAATAATAATAAAATGTAAAATGTTGACTGGTCCACCACAGGGCCTTCCTCAGGGCTTATT
>NW_019456934.1:0-613 GCF_002814215.2 Seriola lalandi dorsalis | reverse complement strand
GAGTGACCTAAAAAGTGACTCCAGAAGTTTTATTTACCACCATATAAAGCAGCAGGACCAGAAACTGAACTAACTGACGTGTTCTGTGCGTCAGTTATATGCAATTATGTATGTTAAACTGTGGCATGCAAATTCAATTGAGTAATATTATAATACTACAAATAATAAGTAACTGTATTAATGGGAAGTCAAATATTGTCTTGACATTTGTCTTTGACATTTGTATTAACATCCGTCTTGGGTGATCCGATCACAAGTGGACAGCTCTCAGTTCGTCAGTTCACACCTGGCTTTAAAATGCATCTCCACATGCGTCTCGATTGACCAGTTCTTCGAATGGCCGCTTGAGGCTGGCTCCTAAAGTGTGTCGAACCCCATATACTCCCATGCTACGTCCATCTTTATTAACAGTCTATGGTGTGTGTGAGAGCAACCAAGTACAAGTTAGAGTGAGCGTGAAAGCGGGAGTGAGAGCAGGAGTGAGAGTGA
This sequence comes from Seriola lalandi dorsalis, assembly GCF_002814215.2. NCBI lineage: Eukaryota > Metazoa > Chordata > Actinopteri > Carangiformes > Carangidae > Seriola > Seriola lalandi. The sequence continues at coordinate 124 of NW_019456934.1, read as the reverse complement.
AAACGAGCGGGGCAAGGAGGGTTATTTAATATAAAGCCGGAAGTGAAGTCCGATCACAAGTGGTCAACCAAGACGCATGTGGAGACGCATTTTAAAGTCAGGTGTGAACTGACGTTAGAGCCGT
>NW_019456933.1:0-672 GCF_002814215.2 Seriola lalandi dorsalis | reverse complement strand
GCTTGTCTGATAAATCGCTTCAAGTATTATAACTTCAGGGTCAGTTGGGGTTGAGGTTTGAAAATAAAAGCTTGGCTGTTTGGAGTTAGAAAGACATGAATTTACCATTCTCTGCAACCCATTCCTTATGTGTGGTTTAAGGCCAAATCTCTGACTGAATTGTCAGCAGTTGAGATGCATCGTGGGTAATGTAGGCACCAGGTTTTGTAAAGCAAATTGAAAAGATGTCTGCATCAATTTTGACCTTTATTCATTTATTTTGTAATGTTGCAGTACATCTTCCTTAAAGGAGCTATTTATAAGTTTTGGTATTGCTACATAGCCAACGTTAGCATTGTTACCAGTCTTGAAGAAACGTGGTGAGTTCAGCATCAAACTTCATTCCTTTACTCGTCATGAGCTGTCTCCTGCGGTGGAGAGAAATGCCGGTGTTAACTCTTGTCTTTTCTTTTACTGAAGTTAGCATGCTAACCAGCTAGCCCTGTCAGTTTCTGAAAGCGACTCACAGTAGCTTCAAATCTGCCCCAAAGACATAGCGTAATTCAGGGTGCGTATTATAGCATCTTGTCTTGCAATCATGGTCGACAATCACCACCAGGCAAGAAACCACGTTCAGCGGCAGAAAGAATTTTGTAGTATCCCCTTTAAAAGCTACTTCTTTTAGCTATCTAT
>NW_019456932.1:0-571 GCF_002814215.2 Seriola lalandi dorsalis | reverse complement strand
ATAAACGTAGACACCGCCATTGGCGGCTGGATCGTACAGCAACGTCACCGCCATATTAGACTAGGCGACACTGCCCTGTAAACAAGCACAAGTGAACGGAGGAGCTGTAGTCTTTCTGGATATAAAGCACTATAATGTTTATATTTCTCAACTGATTTCCATTAATAGGCAACGCTGACATATTGCAGCAGTGGGCAGAAACTACCAATGCGGAAGTCAAGCTAGCCACCAAAAGTGGGCAGTAAATTACATGATGAAAACAGGCATGAGCTCCTTTATGGGATAGAACGCTGTTCTGAGATCAGATGTAAAGAGACAAATCACTTGCACTTCAGTATCATTCTAATTCATGTCTATTTTTAGCTTTAACTGGGCAAACACTGCTTGCCTTGCTTGCCCTGACGGCACGCCACTGATTCATATGTTAAAAGACACAGAAATCGTCTCAGATGTTTATTACAGTCCATTGAATGAATGAAACTGTCATTGTGTGATTTTGGCGTACTTACAGACCTTTCTTCACTAAAAGATTTACCAGACTTAATTCAAACATATCTGTTTTGACAGTAGA
>NW_019456931.1:0-647 GCF_002814215.2 Seriola lalandi dorsalis | reverse complement strand
AATTATCTGTACAGTAGAATGATAGGACATCAAGAATACTGTATATAAAACAGAAAAACATTTGAACAGCATTTCATAGAAATCACCAGTCAGTACAGCACAGTGACATTCATGTTAGCACAAAAGATTACCTACTGATAACTTGAGAGATAACAATACAATTATGCACTGAGGAAATTGTAGATAGTATAGTAATGTAGTGTAATGGTGACAGTGAGGGTGAACATTCATCTTGGTATAGACACCAATAAACACTTAACAGTATCCATACGGTGTCCTCACAGTGCATAAACCTGACCAGTACATACAAACTGAAGACTGTGTATGTGTAACATTTACTCCTGAAAACCCATTTCTGAAAAATTCAAGTGTCACAATACACGGTCCTCGCATTGTATATACTTGACCAGTACATACAAACTGAGGACTGTGTATGTGTAACATTTACACAGTCCTCATAGTACATATACTGGACCACTACATACTAAAAGAGGAAATCAATCCCTGAAAACAATCTTAAGTCAATATCAACATTCAATGGAAATTGTATCACCTGTTGAACATCTTTGATGCTGTCAGATGCCACGACGGCATGTTGAGGATCTTCACCAGTTGAAATCTTATGTAGAGAAAGAGAAACAATATCA